>NW_016808100.1:604602-634627 GCF_001698545.2 Rhinopithecus bieti
TTCTTCCTCTTCCTCCTCCTCCTTTTCTTCTTCCTCTTCTTCTCTCCCCCCTCCTCCTCCTCCTTCTCCTCCCCTCCTTCTTCTTCCTTCCTCCTTCTTTCCTCCTTCTCTGCCTTCTTCTTGTTTTCTTCCTCTTATTCCCTCCTCCTCTTCCCTCTTCCTCTTATTCTTATTATTCCTCCTGTTCTTCCCTCCTCCTCCTTCTCTTTCTTCTTCTTGTTTTCTTCCTCTTATTCCCTCCTCCTCTTCCCTCTTCCTCTTCTTCTTATTATTCTTCCTCTTCTTCCCTCCTCCTCCTCCTTTTTCTTCTTTTCTTCCTCTTCATCCCTCCTCCTCCTTCTCCTCCTCCTCCCTCTGCTTCTTCTTTTCTTCCTCTTCTTCTTCCTTTTCTTCCCTCCTCCTTCTTCTTCTTTTCTTCCTCTTCTTCCTTCCTTCTCCTCCTCCTCCTCCTTCTTCTTCCTCCTCCTCCTCCTGTTCTTCCCTCCTCCTCCTCCTTCTTCTTGTTCTTCTTCTTCCTCTTCTTCCCTCCCCCTCCTCCTCCTCCTCCTCATCTTTCTTCTTCTTCCTCTTCTTCTTCATCTCCTTTTAAAAATATTTACTGTCCAAGGGTTTTAGTTATATTTAGCAGGAAAAGTAGGGAAAATATGTCTATTCCATCTTGCTGAAAGCAGAAGTTCCTCTAGATCTTGTTTTATTATAATGGCCACAATGCATCTCATTGGCTGAATAAGTCATAATTGATTGACTTCATTTATGTGTTGTGAACAATGCTGCAGTGAACATCTTTGTGCCTAGATCTTTGGGTCCTTGTGTGTGTGTGTATAACATTTCATGGATTTGTAACTGAGCAGATTGAATTTCACTTAATAATTTGATTCTTGGGGTAGAAGATTTTGGTGGGAAAAGAAGGAGAGAAAGATGGTGGAGGGAGTTGGACTGGTACTGACCAGAGAGAGCATGCATCAAGTCCCACAACAAGTAGACTGCCTCAATTTATGTCAGAGTGTTGCACAGATCTCTGGAAAATTCTTGATGAGTCTTGGTGCAGCCTCACCCTGTGTCTAGGAGATGGCACCTTGTGACTGCCATCTTTCAAGGCCTATTCCCTGAGATCAGAAAAGAAGCCAGCACGCGAGAATATGCACCCTTCTCCCTGCCAGCAGCTCTTGCTCCCACAGGGGCAGCCCTTGTAAGGGCTCAGGGATGTCCTCCTGTGGATCCGTCATTCTTCCCTCAGGATAAGGACCCAGCTTCGTTCATTCCCATTGTAAGGACACTCCCCTGACTGCACCATAGCACACAACAGACTTTATACATGTTTTCTGCTTTGGAGCTCCCTGCCATGCAGGAAGGCAGGCTCAGGAGGTCAAATGACTCCGCCAGGGTCACACATAGGGAAGACACCTGCAGAATGCAGTCCCTGGTGATCTGATTCTGAGCACAAAATCAGTAGAGGAATTCAGGGTCCAACATGACATTCTGGAAAAGAGCACATAGGAAAAGGACCACCCAGAGGGCCACCTAGGTCTAGGCCTGGCCAAGGGAGAAGTCCTGAAGGAAAAGATGGAGAGGGAAGGGAGGAGAGAAGAGGCGGTGCCCACTCTAACCTGGTCCCTGGCAAAAGAAGATGGAGCAAATGGAATTATTAATCCTTGGGGACCTGGCAGTCCCCAAGAGGGCCTGCTGAACAGTGTCATACAGCAGTACGAACGCCAGAGGAATTCCAACCAGTCCATTCCTACTGGGGGCCTGAAAAACATTATCACTAGAAGCAAAACTGCTTTTAGCAGCCATAACAAAGATGGGCAGGCACACAGAGGCACGTGTGGAAAGACACACCTAGGCCTACACAGACACACACAGCCCAGACACATCCAGACACACACACACACAATGGCCTGGAGTTGTACCACAGACATGAATACCTACACACATCATACACACACAGAGAGGTGCACACACCTGCAGAGATAGGCACACACATGCCACAGAGACAACAGAGAGGTACACACACAGCAGGTAGACACACACACACTGGATAGACATCAGAGAGGTCCCAAAGCAAAGCACACGAGAGATAGACACACACGCATACACCACACACCTCCATACGGGACAATAGAGAGGCACGCACACACACAGCAAGGTTTAAAACCCCCCACCACACAATACACACGCACTGCAGAGGCAGCAGAGAAGTGTACAGTCACAGCAGAGAAACACACGCCACACAGACAACAGAGAAATACACACACAGCAGGTAGACACACGCACAGCACTGACAACAGAGAACGGTACATTCACAGCAGAGACACACGCCACCACAACACACCACACAGGACAACAGAGAGGTACACCACACAGCAGGAGTAGACACGGAAACGCACACTGGCTGACGGACGGGTACCATAGAGGGGGTGCGACATTCGAGTACACGAGTGGACACGACGGACGCGACACGAGCACGACACCGGCGGATGGTGCGAGAAGCTGCGGCCGCCTGAAGCGACGCACAGCGACACAGCAGAGACGGGCTGCATCGAACACACATGCAGGAACATGTGCACGCACCCGTGCGACAGCCGAACGTAGTGGCCATGATGAGCAACCCTGCCTTCCCCCATGGATTTCCAGATGCTCAGCGGGGCGCGAGTTCCACATCTGACTTTCCTTGTGTTTGTTAGACTCTCAGTGTAATTAAATGTTACATTGAATAATCCAGCGTGCTCAGTGTAGGCAGAGGCAGCTGTGGAGGGCTGGCGGATGTGGGGCCGGGTGCCCATCCCAGTCTGGCACCCTCCTTGCCCCTCCATCCCCTCCAGCCACGCCCTCGCTACAGACTCTGGAGTGGTGTGGACAAGGAACCCCTGGCCAAAGCATCACTGAGAGCAGAGCAGCTGTCAGAGCTGCCCCTTCTAGCAGGCTGGGGAGGGTGGGGGTCCCCAGGGGAAGGAGTGCCCAGGAAGCCCTAGCTGGTCCTGGGGCTGAGTTATCACTCGCTTCCTGCTCTGACCGGGAGTGGATTCCCACCTGGAACTCACGGCAGAGGCAGCATCTGGATGCTGGGAACTTCTCTGTCCAGCAGAACAGGCGACTTTCACACCTCACCTAGGAAGAAGAGGCAAGAAGTGGTTCTATCTCCTCCTCTATCTGTTCTTTTAAATGAGTTTGCGAAATCCCTCAGCCTCTGTGGGAGGCAGCCCAGGGTGGTGGCCATGAACCACTCACACCAAGTTCACTATGTGACTTGCAGTGAATTAATTCACCTCTGAGGGCCTCAATGTCTCAATGGGTAAAATGTGGTAATACTGATACTCACCTCATGGGATTGTTGAGTGGATTAAGTAAGTCCTTAAAACAGCATCTGGGCCAAATGTAGCGGCTCACACCTGTAATCCCAACACTTTGGAAGTTCGAGGTGGGCACATTGCTTGAGCCCAGAAGTTTGAGACAAGCCTGGGCAAGAAAGTGAGACCCTGTCTCTACAAAAAATTAGACAGGCATGGTGGCACAAGCCTGTAGTCCCAGCTACTCAGAGGGCTGAGGTGAGAGGATCACTCGAGCCTGGGAGGTGGAGTTTGCACTGAGCTGTGATCGTGCCATTGCTCTCCAGCCTGGGCAACATAGTGAGACTCTGTCTCAAAACAAAACAAACCCCCAAAACAAACAAACAAACAAATAAACAAAAACAGTGTCTGGCTCATCAGCGCAATCAGCTGGCCCACTACTTAAACTGCCCCAGGAAACAAGGCTCTCACCCACAAAGCTGACATGCGTGTGCCTCCTCATCTGCCAAAGGAGAGGTTTTGGAGCCAGAGCCAATGTCATCACAGTACAATTTCCATCCCCTCTTGGAGCCTCAACTTCCTCACCCGTGCAGTGGCGTTGATTATCATTCTGGCCTGGCAGGGCAGAGGATGAAATAGGCCACTGCAGGGGAGGGAAACTGATAAACTGTTGTGTGTCGTGTGCAGTGAACAGCTCGGCCTCCTCTTCTCTGCCCTTCTTGTTCTGACCTCCCTTTGGGCCCTTGAGCCATAGCTCTCCTCCCATCTCCAGCCTGCTTCAGGGAGCACAGAGACAGGGCCAACACAGTGGGACCCCTTTGTGTCTGTCGCCTGGCGGGGATGTTAGGTTGCTTGTCCTGGTAGTGAGGGCCTGGTGTAGACAGCACCGTGTGGAGCTGGGGTGCCCAGGGTGATTTCACCATGGCCAGCCTCTTTCTGGTGTGGATTTTTGAAATGAGTGCCAGCCTCTGGCATATGCCAGCTGGGCAGTAGGCAGGGTGTGCTGAGGATAAGCCACCAGGGAGGTGATACGGCCTCTGCCTGCTCCAGGAGGGCCCACCTTGGAGGGAGAGTGGCTGGAAAAGAACTTGGAGTCCAGGACCTCACTTGAAGCCAGCTCTCCCCTCCCCTATCTGCCACTGTCACTGGGGCTCCCATAGGCGGGTGAGCCCAGAGCATGAGCCCTTTGTGTGCACACACACTGGTGCATGCTCAAACCTCCATGTACCGGTAGGCACAAATATGGGCAAGAGCCAGAACATACCAGATAGGCTCCTGAAATCTCACATGCAAACCTAAAGGGACCCACCTGGAGACATGGTCAAGTGCAGGCATGCCCACAGAGACACAGCTGGATCCCAGCACATCACATGTAGAAAAGCATGCTCACTAGACATGCACAACTGTGCACACATGCAAAGGACATGCGTAGCACCGAGCCACACCACTGCTGGGCCTTTCATTGCTTCAGAGACATGCCACTTTGCCTCCTGTCCCATGTAATCCCCACAACCATCCTGTCACTTCTGTCTTATGAGGGGCTCACAGAAGCCAGTGGACTGTGCAAAGCCATGTCACTCTTGCATAGTCCAGCTGGGTGGGCTCCCAGGCCAGTACTCTTTGCAGCTTCTCAGGAGAAGAGGCCTCCTGGCTCCCCTCCCATGGTCCCCTGCAGAGGCCGAGTCACCAGGGATGGCTGGAGAAGGAAGTGCCTCTGAGAAGAAACCGCCACTTTCGAAGGATGTTTTAAACATGGATCGCGCCCTGGTTGCCTCCCCCATCACCCCAGACTCTGAGCTATGCAAAGGCAGCTCCTGAATATTCAGGACCCCACAGACACTCTTCTCTGGTTCTTCCTCCACTCCTCATTTTGTGCTGAGTCTTAAGTGAAATTGATCTTTTTTTTCCTAGGAAAAAGAAATCTGTCTTTTGTTCCCCTACTCCCCTAGGGACCTCTCAGAAGAGGAGGCTCCCCGCCAGTTTGAGGGGCACGCCTCAGAACCAATCGCTGCCTGGCACGGCTCCCCGGGTGAGGGGCTTGGGCGCAGTGCCATGTGAGCAGATGGCCGTGATTGCTGGCAACCCGGAGACCCTGCAGGAGAGTCGCGTATGGGTGTTTACAGCATCCTGGTCCCGCCGCGAGCATCAGAATGGCAGACCAAGTGGTGCCCAGCTCGCCCAGGGTGGGGGAGGGGCAGTGTGCATTCCTGAGAAAGGGGAAGGAGGTCCCCTTCTTCTCCCAAGGAGAGTCCTGCCCAGCGCCCAGTGCCCAGTGAGGGGTCACATGTAGGGAAGAGCAAACCCTTGATTCTGGGGTAACACCCTCCCTAGTCCTCCATCTTCCTCCCCTCCTGTCTTCGGGCACTGTTCCTGCAGCTCCCCAAGGTCCCTTGTTCTCTGAGCTAGTCCCCAAGAGAGCCCTGCATTCATTCACTAATTCACTTGGAAAATAGATATGAGCACCTACTGTGTGTTCAATGAATGAAGAGCAAGCTAGAGGCTTGCAAAGCCTCTCTCCTTTCCTTCCAAGCCCCCATTGGCCTGTATTTAGAATGTGTGTGTTTGGTGGTCAAATGCCTATTGCTATTACCAGACGGAACTCTAAGGGCAGGGGCCTGGCACATAGTAGGGGCTCAATAAATATTTGTTGACTGATGTAGGAGACCTTGCCCCAAAGAGATTACAGGCTGGTGGGAATGTGCTCCCTCTCCCTCTCTTCCCTCCCTCTCCCTGTTTCATCCTGTGCTCTATTCTCTGCCCAATTAAACAGAAGCTCCTTAAGGGCAGAAGCCATGGCTGTTGCACCCATCCCCTAGATTGCTGACCACATGGTGGCTGCCTGTTATATAGATCATGAGGCTGATGTGCAAATGAGGTGCCTGAAGGGGCCACAGAACTGCCTGGAATGCTGTTCCCAGAGAAATTGTCAGGAAAGCAAATCTGACCCATTCCTCTCCTGTCCGTAGCTCATGGAAAGGTTCCATTCCTGCTCCTTAGACTGACATTCAAGGCTCCTTCATTGTCTAGAGCCTCACATCCTTCCTTTTTCCCCTTTCATTCGTTCAAAAGTATGCATTGAACACTGCTGTGTACCAAATCCTACCCAGGGGCTGAGGACAATACAATGAATAAAACACACAAAGTTACAGTTCTCAGGGAGCTGACACTCTATTGGAGCTATTCCATTGGGGTGGACTGGAGAAAAGGGGCAAATAAATGGATGAATGTGTTCTATGCCAGGAGGAAATTAGCGCTTTGGAGAAGGACGAGGCAGGGTAAGCCGGAGGGGGAAATAATGGGTGTGGGCAGGAACAGCTTACAGGATATTTGAGCAGAAATCTGAATGAAATGTGCGGCAAACTATGTGGCCATCCAGGAGAAGAGCATTCTGAGTGGAGGGAATGGCCGGGTGTGCTGGCTCAGGCCTGTTATCCTAGTACTTTGGGAGGCTGAGATGGGAAGATCGCTTGAGGCCGGGAGTTCAAAACCAGCCTGAGCAACAAAAGGAGACTCCTATCTCTATTAAAACAAAACATAGGTGAAGGGAACAGCAAGTGCAAAAGCTCCAAGGTGAAAATAGGCTGGCTTTTCTGGCCCTCAGTCACTGCAACAAGCCAGGGTCATGAATTCCAACACCCATGGCTTTAGGCAATAAGAATGAGGTGAACCAGGTAGAACCGTGATGACAAAGGCACCCTACACTCAATGCCTGTGAGGGAGGTGATAGGGAGTGGTGGGGACCGTGGGCGACAAGGCAGGTCTGTAGCAGGCAACTGGCTGGTGACATGGGAATGCCAGCCTAGAGTAGTAGCCAGAGCTTCTAACATTTCAAGCCAAGCTACAAATCTCTATCTTTTAAAATGTGAAATCCTCCAACTTTGAAATGTTGACACCTAATTTAAAAAATGGTATTAACGGGAGGCTGAGGCAGGAGAATGGCGGGAACCCGGGAGGCAGAGCTTGCAGTGAGCTGAGATCCGGCCACTGCACCCCAGCCTGGGAGACAGAGCGAGACTCCGTCTCAAAAAAAAAAAAAAAAAAAAAAAATGGTATTAAAAAACCTCTGCTATGGCTACACAAAACTCAATGACAGATCAGATCCAGCCTGTGAAGAGTTCATGGCTTTTGGTATCAGCTCTGAGGTCCCTCCGGGGCATAATTCTGAACTGTTGGTTCCATTCCCAGGGCACAGCCAGAGGGGGGGCATGAAGTCTTCAGTGGTGGGAATTTGGGCTGAGCTAAGGGACCTGAAATCTACTTCTAATTTTAGAGCCTCAGGGGCCTCGAGGGCTGGTCCAAACTCCTCTCTTGCAGGAGCCTCCTCTCCCAGGCCTGTCCCAGTGAGAGCGAAGGCTGATACAGAGGGTGCAGAAGCTGTGCCCCACTCCCAGGGCAGGACCAGTGCTTCTTTTTTTTGGCAGGATCCAGCAGGCAGCTGGATGCAGCCCTGTCTGAGGTTCTGAGGATAGAGAGCCTTCTACTCCAGCCTTTTTGAGGACCCCAGTGCTGAGGGGACTACCAGGGTCCCCCCACATCACAGCCCCACCTGCTCTTGGCAGACTCAGGCAGACAAGGCCGGAATTGCCCTCATAGCCTCCCCCTGCCCTGCAGACCAACTCTCTAAGCAGCTTCATCAGGAATGATTTTCACGTCTGCCACACAAACCCAGGCCCCCAGGCACCCCCAGCCGAAGCCCTCTGCCCAGAGCCCCCCATTAATGCTAATGGAAGTCCCGTGGCTCAGACAGGGCGCCCTGCTGGAAAGAGGCCTCGGGACACCCGCCTGCAAACATGACCTTTTCCTGTGTAAGAGACAAGATTTCAAAATCAATTCGACCTGCGAGGCCTGCCCATCCCCTCCACGTGGTGCTGCTCAGGGAAGAGGCCACATGCCCCATGACAAGCAGGGGTCAATACTGAGTCTAAGGGAGCCCAGCTGCTGGGCCAGGACATCTAGGAGGTTGCTGTCCAGCCCCTCTGCTGGGGTGTCTCTGCAAAGGCCACAGGAATATTTCCGGATTGTACTGAATCCTCCCATGCCCACGTGGAACCAATGCGGCAATGGTGGCAAACACTCGTGCATAGAGCCTTGTGTCCAGACCAGCTGCACAAACCCTGAATGCTCACCAGACTGGTGAGTTAGCCACTATTATTTATTTACTTATTTATTGAGACAGTCTTGCTCTTGTCTCCCAGACTGAAGTGCAATGGCACGATCTCCGCTCACTGTGACTTCCGCCTTCTGGGTTCAAGCAATTCTCCTGCCTTAGCCTCCAGAGTAGCTGGGATTACAGGTGTGCTCCACAAAGCCCGGCTAATATTTGTATTTTTAGTAGCAACGGGGTTTCACCATGTTGGCTAGGCTGGTCTCGAACTCTTGACCTCAGGTGATCTGCCCACCTTGGCCTCCCAAAGTGCTGAGATTACAGGCGTGAGCCACCGTGTCCAGCCAATACTGTTATTATCCCTATATCACATGTGGGGAAACTGAGGACAGAGAGGTTTGAGCTACTTGCTCAAGTCGTACAGCAAGTAGTAGCCATACAGGGATTTGAACCGAGGAAGCCTAATATCTGTGATGCTGCTTAATTTTCTCCTGTGCACTTAAAAAACACAGTGGCTTGCACAGTGGCTCACGCCTGTAATCCCAGCACTTTGGGAGGCTGAGGTGGGCGGATCACGAGGTCGGGAGATTGAAACCATCCTGGCTAACACGGTGAAACCCTGTCTCTAAAAATACAAAAAATTAGCCGGGCGTGGTGGTGCACGCCTGTAGTCCCAGCTACTTGGAGGCTGAGGCAGGAGAATGGCATGAACCCGGGAGGTGGAGCTTGCAGTGAGCCGAGATCGGGCCACTGCGTTCCAGCCTGGGTGACAAAGCAAGACTCTGTCTCAAAAACAAACAAACAAACAAAAACACCTGCAGGCATTTGCTCTGTGCCAAGCCTGTGTTGGAGGCACAGAGGTGAGTCATATACAGTTCCTCCATACCAGAGCCACTGTCCCCAGGTAAGGGGATGCCACAGGTCAGTGTGAGGTATGATGAAGGCCTGGAGAGAGGGAGGGTTAGATCTAGCATGCAGAGTGAGGGAGTGTAGTCAGGGAGGACTTCCTGGAGAAGGGGATCTATGAATAGAGCAGAAGGTGCCCAAAAGCACCTGTGTATGCCTTTGGAGGCAGGTGCTCGGGTGCACACAGCCATGTCCTGTGTCTGTGCGCACATGTGCAGGCCTGGGTGTTGGCCCTGGGGGTATAAGGTTGCCAGGTGCTGGCCCCAGGGACCCAGCTGAGGCTATGAAGGCAGCAACAGCAGTAGGGAAGGGACTCTGCTTCCTCTGAAGAGTTGGGCTGCCAGGCTCTTAGGGTGCATGAAGGATGCAGATGGAGCTGGAGCTGTGACCTGGGGCCTGGATGTCCCCATGCTGCACATGAAGGCAGTACACTGGCAGGCCTCTTGCTAGGCTTGGAGGGAGACAGGATTCAGGAACCATGCCTGGGAGGCCCTGAGTGGGATAGGCCTTCAGATGGACATGGCCCTCAGATGGCCTCTTGTTGGCTGTAGAAGTGGTGCTTAGTTTTTGCAGTTTGAATGTCTTTAGGTGCAAAAAGCCCTCTCTGTTTGCCCGTAGTCCCCACACATCCCTCTTGGTCAACACCTGTGCCCATCCACATTTCCATCACCTGCCTGGCCTCTGAAGGCATTTGTTTTTGAGCACCCAGCTTTAGCAATTTCAAGTTCTTCACGGAAGAAAAACAAACAAACCCTGTCAATGGCTTCTCCTAGGAAAATTCCTGTGTGCAGTAGGCTAACAACATCTCTATTTCTTTACCTTACCAGTCACCTTTCTGCCAGGGTGAGGCTCATTCATTCATTCAACAAATGTGTACAGAGCACCTCATCTTTGTCAGACCTTGTTCCAGGTGCTGGCATGGATCAATGAACCAAGCAATCAAAAGCCCTGTCTTCTTGGCTCTTCCATTCATGTGGTCCTGGATAGTGAGAGGAAGTTATAAAGAGCATGGGGACGGGGGCCAACTGGCTCACAGGAACCTGACGACAAGCTCAGTCCTTGCCTCGAGTCCTTCCCCCACCAGCTCAGCCTAAGGCCCAAGTTCATGGGTCCAGTGGGATTCAAAGGAGGAAACAGCCAGCAAGTCCCTCCTCAAGTAGCAGCTTGGTCCATCAGGTACCCTGGTGCCAGCAGGGTGCATCATCAGCTCCTGGAAGGTTAATGCCAGCCCAGGTGCTAGGCTCTAGGACTGGGAGTGGGGAATGAGTCGAGCAGCTTAGAATAGCCATCCAGTAGCCAGAGGAAAGGGCACCATTATTATCCTTACTCTACAGTTAGAGGAACTGAGGCTCAGGCAGGCAAAGTCACACAGCTAGGGAAGGATACGTAGGGACCCAGCTGTGCCTGACCCCAAAGCCAGGAGTCAGGTCCAGACGCTCAAGGGAGTGGTTTCCTATTGTTCAGCAAGAGACTTCACCTTCTTCCTTCTTTCTCCCTTCCTGCCTGATCTTCGGGCCCTCCTCTGTAAAGCAGATGCTGCTGTTTGTCCTTAGTGAAGCTCCCATTCCATGGCTATTGGCACCCCAGACCCAGCATCTTTGTTATACTGATGGGTGGTCCTATGTGAGGGGAGCTGGTTTCTTAATCCTAGGATGCCCCATCTTCAAGGGGTTGTGTCAGAGGCTGACCCAAAGCTGGGTGCAATCGTATGTGCTCAATAACTGTTTGTGGATAACTTTTGTGGACTAATTCACTTGACCAGAAGCCAGCATTTGAGAGGAGCCTGGCATAGTGAGCAAATCTCTGAAATCAGCTACATGTGGCCTCACCACTTAATGGTGATGGGACCTTGGACCTGTGAGCCCATTCTTTATCCATAAAATGGGGGTGCTCCTTCCTCCCCTGCAGATGGCTGCGAGGATGCATCCAGTAGGAGCCCCATAAGTGCCTGTGTAGGGCTTCTTCTCACAGAGAACTGGCATTAGCATGAGTAGCCAAGAGGGTGAGAAGTCAAGAAGGCCTGACATAAGAGAAGGATCCATTTGTGAAACTTGATCCTGAACAGGAAGCTGAGAACAGGGCCTTGAAACAGCCCTGTGGACCAAACGGGGCAGGTGAACCCTCTTTGCTTGGCTCAGGTGGAGAGGGTGATTTGTTTTGAGATCCTATCTTATTGGACAAGTCAGTCATACGCCTGCCCTAAACAGCCATGGCCATGGGGATGTGAAGTGCTGACTGGCACGGTCATGTGTTCCTCCTGGTGCAGCCCAGATCCTGTTGTCTGAAATGGGGATGGGGGACCCCCAGCCAACTATGGGGGACTACTGTCTCTCGGCAGAGAGGCACCGTGACAACCAACCAAAGTGAGCTAATCAGGCCTCTGCTCTGATTTATTTGGAGTCATCCTCCTCTTGCAACTCATATTCATCCTTAAAAACCCAGCTTAAACACTGCTGCTGGAAGCGTCCTTGTGCAACTTCATCCTTCTCTGAGACTCTGTGGTGCGGGCAGCCTCTGCCACATAATGTATCAACCTCCAGATCATTACTGCTCTAGCATAGCTGAAATCTCGCCTATGGTTTGCCAAGTATGGGCACGTTATCCTCATAACAATGAGAAAGGGGAAAGCCCTCTGACAGCCTGGGCTGGCCTGGCACTCACAGCCAGGCCACAGTGTTCTGTTGGACATGAACAGTTCTACAGCCCAGAAACATCAGACAAGACTGCTCGGTAACCACGAAGGATCAAACAAAGATGAGACCACTCTGTAGTCCTGCCTGAATGCAGATGAAAACATGAACATTGTTCAAATGTCAAAACTGCCCAAACGTTCCCCCTCCTGGCTCAAATGTTTCTTAACTAATTACAGCTGTAGCTTTGCTCTATTCCTCCTGCCGTCTAGAAAAGAATCATTGACATACCCAATCACAGAATTACCCTTGCTTCCTGAGACCATCCAGCCCAGAGAAACAGCCTGCAAAATCACTTAATGCAAGCCCCAATCCCATGATCTGTGCTGCTAACATCCCTTTCCCAAGACATCCATGGGTGCACATTCCCCTCCAGTGCAATGAGTCAATAAAGCCAGCTTTGTTCAACTGAAAGGTATGTTCCTGGTAGCCTTTGGCTGGAGGGCATTGCACAATCCTGCAAAAGAGATGTTATTGTTCTTATGTCACAGGTAAGGGAACTGAGGTTCAGAGATGTTAGGAAGTTGCCTAAGGTCACACAGCAGGGAGGTGAGGAAACTAGAGTCCTCAGAGCTCTTCCCATGAAAGCTTGTTCACATTTGTCCTTTCTTGTTTTACTTTACTATGTGTGTGCATGTGCGCATGTGTGCGTGTGCGTGTGTGCGTGCATGTGTGCGTGTGCGTGTGTGTGCGTGTGTGCGCGTGTGCGTGTGTGCGCATGTGTGCGTGTGCGCGTGTGCGCATGTGTGTGCGCGTGTGCGTGTGTGCGTGTGTGTGCGTGCGTGTGTGCGTGTGTGTGCATGTGTGTGTGTATTGTGTAGTCATCGGTGCTGTTTGGAATGCAAATTACAGAACTCAAACCAGCTCAAGCAAAAACAGGCTTTGGCTCAAAGGCCCTGTGGTGACTGGTGGAGGTTAAAAGCAGGACTGTGTTGATCTCAAGAACAGGAGCTAGGCACACAGACCCTGTTGGAAGTCTGTCTCCTGCCCTTACTCCTTTCTCTCTGATGATCAGGCTTTTCTACTTCTTAGTTGATGCAGCAGAAAATACCCGCTGCCAACAACCCGCAGTTCGGCTCCCAACCTCTCAACACCGATTCGAGTGAAGAACTCCGATTGTCCTCCCTGAGGTGCTGCACACCCCTGAACTATCCCCTGAGGTTGGGAGGTGGGGCCCCTGGCCGATGTGAGCTCTTGCAGTAATTGCACGTAAGAGCTGGGGACTCCCTGAAGAGGGGAGAGGAGTTTCTCGGCTGCCGTGTGCACGGCCGCCTGCAGGACCCTCGTGCTGCTGTCTGGCGCCTCTGCTCCTTGTAGGTGGAGCCCAGCTCTCCCCACCTCACACAGCCGGGTGCAGGGAAGCGCACAGAGGCCGCGGGGCCCTCACATCCCGGAGCTTTTTTCTTCTAACAAGACCCAGGTGTGAGGTGGCCATCATCGTTAAGGGACCAGCAACAGCCCCGCCGGTCACCACTCCCAGGTCCGGCCCCACCTCCCCGGCACCCCAGGGTCTCTGGGGTCTGGCACTGTCTGGGTCAGTGTCAGAACCCGGGACAGCAGGGCGGGGCCAGACCAGACTCCCAGCCCGCAGCCGAGGGAACCCCGCGCTCAGGCTGCCCCGGGGCTTTTCAGCCCTCTCCGCCTCCCCGCAGTCCGCCCCGCCTGCCACCTCGCAGCCTGGTGCCAGTGTCCCTCTCGCCCACAGCCCTCACCCTCACCGGGCGCTCGTCACAGCGCCACCTACTGGGCCCCGGGGCCTCTCAGCGTTTCCAGCGCTCTTCACCTGACTGTGTCTCAACATTCCCCCTTTACTGAACACTCTACGTGCTTCAGCAATGAGCTGACAAGTATGTGCGTGTGTACCCAAGTGTGTCCCTGTGAGTGTCCCTGCCTGTGTCCCTGTGTGGCTCTGTGTGTCCTGTTCTGTGTATTTGCTCTTCCTTTCTTCCCCTTCCCGTTTTAGGCGTTTCTCCGCCCTTCTTGCTCCACCCCAGGATCTTTGCTTCTATGCCAGGTGAATGGGGTGGGAGTGCGGGGTCCCAAGCATTGAAGGGAGGTGATCTTGTTTTGCATTGTACATCTCTTTCAATCTTCCAAGCACTACCCCTCTGTTGCCTTGAAACAGCCCTGTGGACCAAAAAGGGTAGGTGAACCCTCTTTGCTTGGCTCAGGTGGACAGGGTGATTTGTTTTGTGCCACTCAGGGCAAATTCAACACCCCAAAATAGACAGGTCTGAAAGAGAACTCAGGGATCCTTTTACCCAGCCCCTCATTTCTTTGTATTAAATGGGTCTACTGTATGGCTCAACCCTATTATCATGGTCCCTGCAAAGCCCGATTATTAGAATTATTGTGTAGGTGGAACCATATGAAATTGCCTATATTTGACCATTTTTCATCCACAAGACATCAATTTCACATGGTTCAATAGAATGCTAATTTTTAATTATATGACACCTGCCACACGCCATCCAATCCCAGGGCCAGAGTATTATTCCCAGGGACTTACCCTACTTATGTGCCAGCCCCCACCCCCACCTTCTACAGACAGGAAAACCAAGGCACAGGGAGGTCAAGGGGTCTTCCAGGCTGCACAGGCAGTGACAGAGGGCTGAGATCCTGTTGGCTTATCCCCTAGGATTGAGGCTTCTTGCCTGGAACTTTCCCTTTGACTTCTAAATCTTTTTTTCTTTTTTGAGATGGAGTCTCACTCTGTCACCCAGGCTGGAGTGCAATGGTGCGATCTTGGCTCACTGCAACCTCCACCTCCCGGGTTCAAATGATTCACCTGCCTCAGCCTCCCGAGTAGCTGGGATTATTATAGGTGCCCACCACCACATTCAGCTGACTTTTCCCCTTTCTAGAACCCATCTGCTCATCTGTTGCAAGCTGCCCTGATAGCCAGAATTAATACACGTTTCCTTTCGGAAAATACTGCAAGGGCATCTCCACTGCCAGATACAGAGCATCAAGACTGAACAAACTGGATGTGCTTCCCACCCGCAATCTTGTCAGGGCAGATAGAAAGCCAGGTTTGCCATGAAATGCATGCATTACCCTGGTGACGTTCAGAGAAGAAGGGGAGGGGGCCCCCTCAGGGAGTGTGGCCAGGGAAGGCCTCTCTGAGGGAATGACATTGCAGCCACCATCTCCCTGCAGGTCCCTTAGCCGCCCTCCCTTGCCTTTATGAATCTTGTACTTTTGAGCCATCCTGACCTCTTGGCCTTCCCTCAGCCTTGGGTCCGGAGGTTTTAATCACGAGGTTAACAGCTCTCTTGTAACCAGAGCATTAAAATCCCTGAATGAAAGCAGCTCATAGGTTTAGTGAGGCCCACATGCTCTGCACTCTCCCACTACCTTGCCATCCCTCCCTGCTGCCAGTTAAGGTACCACTTTTATTTTTTTAAGGGGAGAAATACGATTTTTGACATTTATGTTCCTAGCTTTTGAGGGGTTGGAGCTGTGGGGTGTGTCGTGGGTTGCACTGGTGGCTGTCCTTGGGAGGAGGTCTCCTGCAGGGAGAGCACAAGTCCTGGGGAGAGTGCACTGAGGTGAGACCCCCTCTGGAGGCCTTTGGCTGTTGCTGGCAGGGGGCAGGTGTCCGTCAGAGTGGAAAGAGCGGCGGCTGATCTGGTGCCTCCCTTGCTTCCTGGCCGGCACAGGGGAGGGCTGGAGAGGATCCTACCGGAGAGACAGAGAAGAGAAGGAGAAAGGGCAGCCAAAGACCATGGGGGTGAGGGCCCATGTTCACGAGGCCTGGCCAGTACTGAGTCACATCCAGGGAGGAACACGGTGACCCCATTTCACAGATGAGGTAACTGAGGCTCAGAGACTGAGCGAAGGGGCACTCAGCTGGTTTTCTACCCAGGCAGTCTGGCCCCAGAGCCTATGCTCCTGGCTGCAATGCCTTCTGTTTCCAATCTCACTGGAGCCCAGGACTCACAGTCCAGTGCTCTGTAACCCTGGAGGTAGTGAGCGCTCTGCCTGGGTCCCTTGACTGGATGCAGGCACAGAGGGATGGATGGGCACTGAGCGTGAGTGTTTGTTGTTCCCTGGACCTTTGTCCCTGTGAGTGTGTGTATTGTGGGGTGGAGCAGGTAGCTTGCCTTTCTGTCTGAATCCTTCCCTCTCTCTCTGGGTTTCTGGGACTTGCTCTCACTCTTACCTCTCTGTCTTTCTCTCTTCGTTGTTGTGGTCTCCATCTTGTTCCTCTGTCCATGTCTCTTTCTGTCTCAGTTTCCCTTTGTCTCTTTACATCTTGTGCCCTCTGTCTTCCTCTCGTCTTTGATTCTCTGTCTAGCTCTGCCTCTCTCTGTCTCTGCTCCGTCTTTGATCTCCCCCAACTGCATCTCCTTTACGTCTCTCCCGCTTTGTCTACGTTTAGATTCTCTGTCTTGTTGACTGTGTGTCTCTGGCTTCATATTTCCTGGGTTCTTGCTCTCTCTTTCTCAGTTCTTCCCTTTGTTTTTGAAACGGGGTCTCACTCTGTCACCCAGGCTGCAGTGCAGTGGAGCAGTCGTGGATCACTGCACCCTCCGCCTCCTGAGTTCAAGCAGTTCTCATGCCTCAGCCTCCCAAGTAACTGAGATTACAGGTGTGCGACACCGCGCGCAGCTGATTTTTGTGTTTTTAGTAGAGGTGGGGTTTTGCCATGTTGGCCAGGACGGGCCTCCAACTCCTGGCCTCGAGTGATCTGCCCACCTTGGCCTCCCAAAATACTGGGATTACAGGTGTGAGCCACCGTGCCCAGCCCCTGTTTCTAATTTTTTGTCCATCTCTGTCTCTCCCCTTTCCCCCTCCCTCAATTCTCAGAACATGCAGTTTGTGGCCCCTTCCCAGGCTCAGCAAGCCCAGCACATCATGACAGACCAGTCCCGGGTGACCCTCATGTCATCGTCCCACACAGCAGGCAGGGCAAGGGCCAGGTCCCTGCCCAGGCTGGGGAAGCTGAGCCGGGAGGTGCGAGGTGAGGTGTGCCTTATCCCCCGCCATCAGGCGGACCTGGATGAGAGCCCCAGCCTCTGTGGTCCATGTGAGCATGGGCCCATGTCTGTGTGCTTGTGGCTGAGTTTGCCCTGAGGTACCTGGCACACCCCCTAATCCCTGTGGCCCCCACCTCCACCCCACCTGTGTCCTCCACGTCCTCCCATATCTGCCTCACAGGCTAGGCCCAGAGTGGCTGCTGTTGGCATACAGTGGGCCCTGTGGACTTATCTCTGTGCTGAGATAAAGGGAGGCTTAGCAAACATGTCAGCCATTACAGCCAAAGGTTGTGCAAACCCCTACTGATCCCCCTGGCCCTCTGGGAGGACTGGGCCACTCTGAGTCCTTAAGCCTTGAGGCCTGGAGGCTGCCATCTGCCCTTCTCCTACCCTACACCCTGACCTCTGCCTTCTGCTGTGTGGCATGGCGAATTTCTTCTTTACAAATGTTATTCAGCAAATCCACACAGGACGCCTGCTTGAAGTTAGAACTGCGCTGGCCACTTGTCTTGCCATCTACACCTTAGGGGTCTGAGGACAAGAAAGGCCCTGCTAAAGCTCCTTCATCAGGGGCAGATAATGTGACTCTGGCCAGAGGTGTCCCACCAGGCTAGTGCTTCATCACCTTGCTGAAGAATTAACTTTCTCCTAGGGCAGGGACAGAAAAGCACCTGATCTCCCTGTGCAGGGCTGAGAAGTCAGAGATGGGCGCCATTTGAATTCCTGTCTGTGCCTTGAAAGGGCTCCAAGTTTCCTGAGTTTAAAGGGAAAGGAATAAGTTTTAAGTTGGAAAACTTAATGGGTGTCCAGCCTCTCTACACCG
Organism: Rhinopithecus bieti; assembly: GCF_001698545.2. Taxonomy (NCBI): domain Eukaryota; kingdom Metazoa; phylum Chordata; class Mammalia; order Primates; family Cercopithecidae; genus Rhinopithecus; species Rhinopithecus bieti. The sequence continues at coordinate 622,395 of NW_016808100.1, forward strand.
TCCTCCAGCCTCACGGTCCTGGCAGGGGGGTAACATGAAAGGTGCCCATGGAGGACAGAGGCGCCAGCTCGCCCAAGCCCCGGCTGGGGACAGCCCCACCCTCACCCACTTTAGAAGCCCCCTTGGAAGCCCCCAGGTAAAACCCCACTTCCTTTATCCCAAGCCTCTTTTTTGAGGTTTGCCTGCATTTTTGATCTTAACAAGTTTCCTTTTTTTTTGTCATCTTTGCCAGAGCTTTTATGCGATTTCCTTTTATTTTAAAAATGGTGGCTTTTAAGCCTCGTCTCATCTACGATTGTTTCATGTTTGCAGGTTTCTAGAAGGTTTGGAGCTGGTCCCTGGGTGGGCAACTTCCCATCTGCTCCTTGCTCTGCTTGTCTGCTTAGAAGGGGCACACGAAGTGACGGCCCCTTTTCAGGGATTGGGGCGGGCCTTGAAGCGAAAACCTCCTTTTCAGCTCCCCTCCAGCTGGGCTGGTGCTGATGGAGAAAGAGGCAGGGTCCTCATCTTCCTGCCTCCCCCAAACCTCCCCTTCTCCACACAGCAGCAGTAGACCTCATGGTTGCAGGCAGGCTGCCTGCGTTCCAGCTTCTAGGCACATGACTTAGGGCAGCTACTTGTACCCTTTAAGCCTCAGTTGCCCCATCTGTACAGTGGAGAAAGTAATACTTTACCGTAAGATAACAGTAATAAGTACTTACGAATCGTGTCAGTAATTGTGCTATAAGATGATACATGGAAAGTGTTTGATATAGTGCCTGGCATGGAGTGAAGACTTAATAAATACAACCTATTAGGTCCTTGGGCTCTCAGACCCCTGTGAGCTGGCCGTTCTCTCTCTATCCAGCCTCATCAGCTGCTTAGCCCATCTGGAATCTTCTTTGCTCACAAAGTGCCATCCTAGTAGTGCCACCACTCACCTGGCACCTTTGCAACACTGGATCTTTGCTGACACTGGTCCCTCTTCCTGGAACCCTTCTCATGCTACCTTACGCGGGAAGACTCCTCCATCCTTCAGGTTCAGCTCAATGCCACCCTCTCTGGGATACCTTTACCTCCCCAACCCAAGTAAAAATTAACCCGGCCTTCTGCCTGTATAAGTGAATTTGATTTTTATTTCACTTAATAATGGAGCAAGTGCTGGGTTGGTCTGTCTTTAGAATCAGAGAGATTTGCATTTTAATCTAATTTTTGGCAGGTGCTAGCTTTTCCATTTCATATTTGTGCAACCACGAGCATTCTCCTTAATCCCTGTTAGCCTCAGTTTCCTTCATTTGAAGATGGAGGTGGTGATACCTTCTATAGCATAAGTTCTTGAGACTGGCTGGAAATGCACTGTGTATTTCCAGCATGGGAACACTGTGGGCACTCAATAAACACCTGACCATAGATGATCACTGAACATTCTTAACTCCTTGGCATGTAAATAGTGCTCAATAAATGGTAACTTCCTTTATATCATGTCCACTTTTGTTGAGGAACTCATTCATTCGCTAATTTGTCAACAGATGCAAATATTGAGTAACTGCTATGTGCAGACTCAAGGAGACCTCCCAGAGGAATGAGAGGTATCTCTGCCCTTGCAGAGGTACACTGACAAGCTGATGCAGGCAGAGTGATGATGTCCTGTGATGTGGTAGTGATGAGCCTAGCTCAAGGTTCAGAGGCCATATGGCACTTCTCTTGACCATTTACTCTGTACTACACAGCCCATAGGCCTGCACATGCTAGAAGCCTACTAAATGCCCCCAGACTGAATTATGTCTGATCCTTGGAAACTCAACCCATCAGAGTTGCCCCGGGTTGGGCTGCCCCACACTTTAGCCAATCCCCAGTGCCTTGGGACCAGCTCTCTGTTATGTCCTGATGCTTTCCTTGGTGGGCTCCTCTGCCTCAGAAAACCCAAAGTAGGCATGGATTTGGAGACAGCAACTCCTCAGCTCCACCTTCAGCCCTATGATTGATGTTTCTGCTGCTTCCTCTTCTCTTTTGCTAGTTTGTGTGTGTGTGTGCACCTTTATTTACCCTAGAAAGCAGACATAGGCTAACACATCATTTTGGTGTCCCCCAAAGCAAGGATTTTCAGATACTTCTTTCAATAGCCAGCCCAGGCCCTTCAGGACTCTACAGCACCATGGGACCCCGGGGCACCTCAGGCCATGTGCCAATGATGGCTACACACAGAGACTAAGGATCTGGGTTTTGGAACCCTCCTCCGTCATCAGCCCAGCTCCACTAGTCCTACTCAACACATGTCATTCTTTTCCCATCTCCAGGACATTGTTTGCCCAGCCCATAGAATTTTAAAACTTCCCCTGTCCTTCTCACTATTCAGTTTTATGGTGGACATCTTCTCTTGGTCATGCAGCCTCCATCTCCCTTTATTAGAGCAAATACGTTCTGTTTGTTCATATTCCTTTAGGAACCACACACTCTCTTACTTGCCATCCTTGGGCAGCAGGTGGATGAACACTACCCCGCTCCCAGCAGAAGAACGTGTGACCAAGAGCCAAGCCATTCAAGTCGTAAGTCCCTCCGACCATATGATTGGCTCATGGATGCCCATGTGGCCAAAGAGGAGCCAAGCAGGCCCAATCACTGCCAGTCTGGTACTTTTGCTCCCTGGACTAGAAAAGGCACTCTTGACCATTGGCCATGGAGTGGGGAGGGTCGAGATTGGTTGCTGGCAGAGGCACCATTTGCAGACAGTCTGCCTGTAAGATATGGAGGAGAGATGGGGAATAAGTTATTTGTTCAAGTCGCTGTATTTTGCCACTTCTATCTACCCCCAGACTTCTTGGTTACATATACCAATAAATTCTGCTTGTCTGCACATGCTCACATACACACACACATACCTGCCTTTTTTTTCTTAAGCCACTTGGAATTGGGTTTTCAGTTACCTTGCAATAAAAATATCTAACCATTTGCTGGAGTCTCTGGTGGATCTGAAATTCTAAGCCCTGGAAGCAGGAAGATAGGTAAAATGCACCCCCAAGGCCACTTCCATGGTGGGATTGCAGGTGCAGCTGCCTTTTTTACCAACCCCCCTCTGCTTTTCCCTTTGGCCTTGCCTGTTGGAGAGAGAAAGCTTTTCCCCTTATTTGAGCTGAGAGAGGGACACTATAGAACAAGGAAGCCCAAACGATCTTTCCTTCTGCTCCAGAGGTTAGAGGCCACTCTCCTTGGGTTTATATTTTGTTTTACCTTTTATTTTTTGCAGATTTACCTTCCTAATTAGGTTCTGCTCAGGCAAATATATTAGGATTAGTCTGTAATCCTTGAGCTCACAGAAAGTGAGGGTGGGATGGCCCAGGAGCGGGCTGGGAGCCAGGAGGAGGAGGTGTTTGCTGTGGAAAATCCACAGAGCGGGAGATGCACGTGGATAACAAGGTGTGTCTGCACATTAAATGGGTTTCAGATGTATCATTTATTCATTGTTTGATCCAAAGCTATGAATTATTAATTATGTACTAGGTGTTGGGGAGACAGAAAAGAACAGGACAAGATACCTGTCTTCACAGGTCTCTTGTGGAGGTTGAGAGGTAATGAGCAGGACCAATGGTGGTAACATGTTGCCCAGGCTCCTGGGCCGCTGCCCGTCGTGCTGTGGACGACTTGGGTCCCTGTCTGCTGAGGCTGAGGCTGCGGCTGCTCCAGCCCCAGCAGGTGGAAAAGGCTCTTTAAAGAAAGGTGTTCCTACTTGCCTTTGTACATGTTTAGTCTCCTCTGGTTCCAGCTTTTTTTTTTTTTGTTTCTTTGAGACAGGGTCTCACTAACTCACCCAGGCTGAAGTGCAATGGCATGATCAGAACTCATTGCAGCCTTGGCCTTCCTGGGCTCAGGTGACCCTCCTGACTCAGTCTTCTGAGTAGCTGGGATTGCAAACATGCATCCCCATGCCTGACTAATTTTTGAATTTTTTTGTAGAGACGGGGTCTTGCCACATTGCCCCAGGCTGATCTCTAACTCCTGGGCTCAAGCAAGCTGGCTGCCTCGGCCTCCTGTGCTCACCCTCAGCCAGGCTTCCTGAAACCCATCCTTCGAGCCATGCATCTGGGTCAGGAGTAGGCCCCAGGCTGTGTCAGAACCAACGTCCTCCCATCCTAGCCATTCAGACAGTTTGTACTTCCCCTTTCTTTGTGGTGAGCCTCCTCTGGGTATTTGGGGTCCTCGGGGTCCCTTCCAGCCAGGAGTCACTGCTTTGGGAAGGAAGAAGGCAAGTGTCAATTCTCTCCCCTTCAGGCTTGTTGGCCCCAGAGCAGTTGTGTCACAGCTTGGCAAGTAGAGAGTGTGGACGAACGGGGTTAGCCCCAGTCAGGTTCCCAAAGTTGGGGCCACATCCTTCCCTTAGCCATGGTTGCTAACATGTGTCCACTAAAGCAAAGGCCCTTTCCTGAACAGAGAAGTCCATTCCAAAATGGCCAGAGGCTCCACCTCAACAGACAAGCAATGGTGCAGCTTGCAAATGGCTCCTTCTTCAAGCACTGCCTGAGCAGCCCCTTGAGCCCCTTGAGTTCCTCAGGGAGCAAGCATCTTGGGGCACAGCTCAGGGGATCCTAGGCATCCCAAGGACTCCCACTTCTGCCGTGGGGAAAAGATAGATTCTACTCCAGGGAGTTGGATGTCACCATCACTGCTCTGGGACCAGGAAGCCTGCTGAGCATAGGGCTGCTGCCATGCATGGGGGAGGCCCTGGTGCAGGTTGGTGAAGGGCACTGAGATCTTCGTGGGGTGGAAGGGAGCCTCTCGATGGGGGATGCCTCTCACAAGGAGAGCATCGAGGCTGCCTGCCCTCCATTTTGCCTGTCATCATCTCCTGCAAATGGCCATTACAGGGCCCAGAGCTCTCCAGAAGGTCGTCCGCCCTGAAATTAAAGCCCAGCCTCCTTGGAGTGCATCAGAAGCAGGGTGCTGATGGCCCATCTCTCTCTCATTGAGCGGGATTTACATCTGTTAGTAAATTTAAATGATGAGTTAAATGGGGTTTAGATGGCACCGTGAGCAGGTATGTCCTCTGCCTAATGACCATGCAGGCCCATTAGCGGTTTTTGAGCTCCCGTATGGGCACGCTAGGGGCAACTCCTCCCCCTGGTGGGGACATCCCACCACTCTACCCCCACCCTCCCACCCAAGGCCTGTGCATTGCAGAGGACTCAGCCTTGGCAGAGAGGAGGGCATGAGCAGTGGCTGTGATGCGAGCTGGGAGGAGGGGGTTCTGCAGTCCCTGTCCCTGCCACCCCCTTCCTGCCTCCCTCTCCCCACCGTTCTTCCTCTTTCTCAGTTTGGGGAAGTCGCATGCTCTCCAACTCTTCACGGTGCAGCAGAGCCAGGTGGGTCCTGGGAAGCTACTGAGCCCAACATCCCACATTAGAGCTGAGAAGTTGAGAGCCCTGGTTGGGGAGGAGGTTGGGGTTCTGTCTCGCCTCCCGCTGAGGTGGAGAGAGTGCACCAGAACAGAATGGGTGTCAACCCTGGCTGTGCGGCATCTCCTGGGCAGCTTTGAACAAATAGGAGCCTAGGTTCTGCCTAGAGCTCCTGATTTCACTGGTGGGGGTGGGGCCTGGGCATGGCTATCTCTCACAAGCCACCAGGTGACGTGGCTCTGAGGTATGCCAGGATTGGGAGCCAAGGGGTGGTTCAAAGGAGTAGCTGTGGACTGAACTGCCATCAAAGCAACCTCCGTTTGCCTGGCCACACCAACCTAGGGCCACAGAGGGGGCATCCACAGCAGTGACATATATTTGTGTGGTTTTGCTTTTGCTAAATATTGTAAGACTCCCAGAAACCCCCTCAAACTGTCACCCAATTATTTTGGGGACACTCCAGGCTTGCCTCCTGTAGACTCACAAACGTGTCTGTCAGCTACCAAGGGGCACCTATGTCTGCTGCCTAAGCAGTTGTTGGGGTCCCCTGGCTCCTGTCCCCATGCTCTGCGGGATCCCGCACCTGTTTCAGGCACCGTGATGTCAGCTAGACACACCTTGGGCCCCCTGGGTCTGGCTGTCTCCTTTGGGCCATCCTCCCCGCTGACCCTAGTGGCCTCTGAGCACCTCACCCCCAGTGCTGGTGGGCGGACACTCCCACACTTTGGAGCTGTAGTGGACTTCCCGTCACTGCTGCTCCCTGTTAGAGGCTGCTTAGTCTCACTGTCTTTTGAATTTCCATGAAAACCAAAATTTCAATTTTTGTAGAGATGCTCTACTCACTCCCAAGGACTTAGAGCGAGCATGAATCCAGGAGGTGTGGTCAGAAGACAAATCTATACCTGCCAGACACTAGAGTCCTGGCTTCTCCCTGCCCGGAGCTCAGACCTTTGTTAAAGCTAAGCTGGTGTTCCCAGCTTTCTCTTTAGAAGGCACTGTATTCCAGGGGGCTTCCCAACCCATCATGCTAGGAGACTCCTGGTGGCCCTGTCCTGCTTCTTCCACCCCCAATACCTGGATATATTCTGCTTCCATCAGGAGACACGCTTCAGGCTTAGGTTGTCCCTTCAGGGACACCAGTGTCTTGTATGAGAGTTTCGCCTTTAAGAAGCATTTTCCTATATTCTACGTTGGTTGGCAGTTTGCAGTTGAGATTAGGCTCTGGCTTGCATCATAACCTGTTGCTGCCCCACCTTCTGCAGGCCTTTCCATCGCTCCCTTTCACCCTCATGCTCAGGCCAGTCGTGTGGGCACACAGGTACAGATGGTCACACTCTAGGAAGGAAGAGGGGCCATTTTTCCCCAGGACACCTTCCCCTCCCCTCTCATTGGCTAAAATGGGGTCACATGCCCACCCTTAAGCCAATCACTGGTGAGGGACCTGAGACAACCGTGATAGGCCGAGACTTGCGGGAGCCTGTCCTCAGGGTGGGGAGGGGCTGAGCCATGACCCAGCACCAGGTTCCAGTGAGGACCGTAGCATCTCCTTTCCGCACTTTGCATACTTACATTAGTTTCCTGAAGGTAGATTGTCACTAGCTTGCTGGCTTAAAGTAACAGAAGACCAGAAATCCAAAATCAAGGTATCCACGAGGCTGCACTCCCTCTGAAGCCTCTGGGGACAATCTGGTCCTTGCCTCTTCCGGCTTCTGGTGGCATCAGGTATTCCTTGGCTCATGGGCGCATCCCTGCAATCTCTGCCTCTGTCTTTGTGTCTCTTCACTGTGTGTCGCTTATAAGGATACTTGTCATTGAATATAGTCCGGGATGATCTCAAGATGCTTAAACAATTACACCTACAAAGACCCTTTTCCCTATAAGGTAACATTCACAGATTTCAGGAGTTAGAATGGGGACATATTTTTTTGAGGGCCACCATGTAACTCACTTCGATATTCTTTACCTCTGTCAGCGGAGACAAGGGTGGCACATAGACTACTCTTGGTAGACAAACACCAGCATAGCTGAGGATCCAACACAGCAGGGTCACATGAGACTTTGACCGGAGGTGCTGCCTGGCCTGGTCATATGGGGCCTGCTTGGAGGAAGAGGAGGAGGAAAAGTTGTGTCTGCTTTTGAGTTTACTTCTGACCCTCTCCATGGTTTATTTTCCCCACGGTCCCATTTGGTCTTGACTTCCTGAATTTTTCTGTGATTGCAAAATTCTCCCATTGTGCCTTGCCCGACATCTGAGAGCAGTGAGTGGTCTGCCTGGCAATGAAAAGGAAAAAGTTTCTAGAAGACCCACCTGGGGCTAGAAGCCTTGAAGTTGCTGTGGGTCTGGGGCTTGTGAAGGGAAGCTGGAATGGGGGAGGGCTGCGTGGAGGCAGGGGACTGGCCCTGAAGGCCAGAGACGATCTCCTGGTCTACAGCTCCCAGTCCCCTGGGGTGGGATGGTGTGTGTGTTGGGGGCACCTGAGTTGCCCACCTCAGGGGGACTTGGGGTCCTCCAGGGCCCCAACTCGGAAGCCCCTATTGCTGTTTTCCTAAGCCCCAGGCCTAAAAGCTAGAGTCCCAGGGAGAATAAAACAGCCTGAGCAAAAAGGCTCCAAGGCAGTTCAAAGACAGACAGAGACTGAGGATGAAGTTTTCAAGCCACATCCAAGGGGAGGGCTTTTCATCTGCCAGGCTTTGAATCGGGAATCAAGGCGGGCAAAGTTACTACCAGGTTAAAGTTTAAATGGCACAGAAAGGGGAGACAGGAAGATGAAACGACGGCCGTCTGGCCAGGGGAACAAAGCCGGAGCCCAGCCTGGGCACCTGGCTGCAGAGGCGCTGAGTGGTAGCAGTCCCAGCCAGGAGGGGCTGCGACGCTGCCATTGTTCAGCTGAAGAACGAAAGTAATTGAAAGGAAAGGTGAGCCAAGGAGAGGCAGCCGGCGCGTGTGACTGCCTGGATCGTTAGAAAATAATTTAAAGGGAACAGGCCTATCAAGCAGTTTCTCTTATGGAAATGCCATCATTGAAGAGAAAGGAAGGGGAGGGTGGGGGAACCTTTCATTCTTTAAAAAAGAGTGAGTTTTTTTTCCCCTCACCAAATACAGACTTGAATATTATTTGAAATCCCGTCATTTTGAAAACTTGCTTTACTCCCTAACTACCTAGGCTGGAGGGCCTCCACAAAACCTTGAGGCTTTGGGAACCCCGATGTTCGGGGGGAAGCGGGGATGACATGGCTGCATAGCCACAGGATTTTCATTATGAGACTGGGCAGCTCCCTGCATCCTAAGGAAGCCCAGCCCTTGTCTAACCTCCTCCCTGGTTCTGCCTGCAATCCTTACCTCAGTAGCGCCCCTAGCACACTGCTGCTTGACTACCTACCAGCTGTGATTTCTGGGGTCTTGAAGACACAAACAGGTGAGTTAGCATCCTGCCCCAGGGGGTTCAGGTGCCCCTTACACCCCTACCTTTCTAGATGAAACTTCCCTGTTCCCCCAGTATTTGACTGTACACAGGGGGATAAACCCTGATAACATTGTTTTAATCGTCTAGAGCTAAAAGACATGTTCAAAATTGTCAGCATTAGTCAAGCACTTATTATGTGCCAGCCAGAATCCAGTGAACAAGACACAGACCTCTATGTTTGGGAGCCTTCAGTCTAGTTGAGGAGGTGGACAAATAAATAAGCAGTAACAATATAGATGAATAAGAACTGTGATAGGTGAAGCATTGTGGCTGTGGGGGGTCCACAGCAGGAACACGTAACCTGGTCTGTAGGCCATGAGGGAAGGCTGTCTGGAGGAGGTGACACATGGGCTGAATTGTGAAGATTCATGAGCTATTAGTGAGGGAACTTCTACTTCCAGCCAAGATGGAATAACATGAACCAGACTTACCTTTCTGCCTGAAAAAACTGAATGAAATGTATGAAATGGCAGTTTGTAAGACACTGGACATTAAGGAATGCAGGGCAGTGTTCCCTGAGAGAACAGAGGCAAGTGATGCGAGCCCTGTGATTGCTCCAGCTTACTGCCTTGAGAGGCCTTCTGAGTCATGGCACAAGGAGGGGGAACCAAAGAGGAAGACTGGCAGGCCTCCTGAGTTGAGGGGACAGAGCTGAGAGTCAGGACCAAGGTGGTGAGAGTCTGCAGGCAGGAAGGTCTGAGAAAGAACTGCACTCTGAAAGAGCTCTGGAGCTTCTGCTCGAGTATTCAGCAGAAAATCAGTCAGCACATGCATGTGAGGGAACTACCTGGAGCTTGGGAATTAATCATTCAGAAGATCAGAGTGAAGAGTATGTGGTGCTCACACAAAGAATAGTGCCTGTTCTGGCCAGCCAGACTAGAGGACCTAATAATTCACAGGGATTGAGTAGAGCCCTCAGGAAACTCTTGCCTCAGTAGTGGGAAATGATTAGCCTTAGACTGAGCCCTATTCTGGCCCCACCTGGCAAATCTAGAAAATAAGACCCCAAAGGATCAAACTGTCTCCAAGTGCTTTAACTGCGTCCAGAACGAAACTCAGGAATATTTATAGGAATACAAATGTGCCCAGCACCTAGAAAGGTAAAATTCATTATGTTTGGCATCCAGCTGTGCAAAGAAGTGAGAAGATATGATCCATGATGAAGAGGAAAATCATTCCATCAACACTGATCTAGAACTGATATAAATGTCAGACTTAGCAGACAAAGACACTAAAACAAGTCTTATGATTGTATCCTGCATGTTCAAGAAGTTAATTAGAGATATAGAAGATATGAAAAAGATGCAATCAGACTACTAGAAATGAAGACTACAGTGTCTGAGACTGAAAAGTGCACTGCATGGAATTAATAGGAGATGACACATTGCAGAGAAAAAACCTGGCGAACTTGAAGACATAGCAATAGAAACTACCCAACATGAAATAAAGAGAGCAAACATAATTTTAAAAAATACATTGAAGGAGCATACATGAGCCATGGCACAACATTCAGTGGTCTAATATACGTGGAATTGGGGTGGCCCAAAGGGGACAGGCCAGGAATAGAGGCCAACATTTTTCCAAACTTTATGAGACCCATAAACCCACAGATCCAAGAAGCTCAATGAACTCCAAACACAAAAAACATGAAGAAAATGGTGGTACATCAACTTTAAGTATTAAAGAACTGTCAACCGAGAATTCTATTCTTAGTGAAAATATTTTTCAAAAATGAAGCAAAATAAAGATTTGTTCAGACACACAAAAGCTTAAGGACTCTGTTTTAAATGGAAATACCCAAATAGGGTTAAAAGTAAAATAATGGAAAAAGGTATAACATGTTAATAGTCATCAAAAGAAAACAGACAAGGTAGATTTCAGACCAAAGAATATTGCTAGGGTAAAAAGGTCACTTTATAAAATTAAAGGGGTAAGTACATTGAGAGGATATAACAATTCTAAATTTTTATATACCTGTTAACAGAGTTTTGAATAATGAAGGAAAAAATAATAAGACTGCAAGGGAAACAGACAAACCTGCAATTATGGACAGAGCTCTTAATAGCCCCTCTCAATAATTAACAGACAGAAAATCAGTAGGAGTATAGCAGACTTAAACAACTCTATTAACCAACTTGACCAAATTGACATTTGTATAACATTCCACCCAACAATAGCAGAATACACATTCTTTGCAAGTACACATGGAATACACATTGGCCAAGATAGACCATATTATTGGCCATAAAATGAGTCTTAATAAATTTAAAAGGATTTAAACCATACAGTATGTTCTCTGACCATAATGAAATTACATTAGAAATGAATAACAGAAGGATCTTTGGAAAGACTCCAAACAACGTGACACTTTCTATATAAACTATGGTTCAAAAAAGAAATCAAAAGGGGAAAAGAAAGAGAGGAGATATATATATATATATATATATTTGTTTTGTTTTGTTTTGCTTTGCTTTGTTTTTTGTTTTTGAGACAGAGTCTCACTGAGACGCCCAGGCTGGAGTGCAATGGCGTGATCTCAGCTCACTGCAACCTCCGCCTCCTGGGTTCAAGCAATTCTGTCTCAGCCTCCCAAGTAGCTGGGACTACAGGCATGTACCACCATGCCTGGCTAATTTTTGTATTTTTAGTAGAGACGGAGTTTCACCGTATTGGCCAAGCTGGTCTCGAACTCCTGACCTCAAGTGATCTGCCTGCCTCAGCCTCCCAAAGTGCTGGGATTACAGGCGTGAGCCGCCGCGCCCGACTGAAAAGAGAGTATTTTTAACTGAGTGGAAGTGATAATACATTATATCTCCAAAGCAGTGCTGACAGGGAAATTTATAGTACTGAATTCCTATATTAGAAAGGAATAAGGGTCTCAAATCAGTTATCTCATCTTTTGCCTTAAAAAATAGAAAATACAAGAGCAAATTAAGCTCAAAATAAGCAGAATAAAGAAAATAAAGATCAGAGTAGAAACTAACGAAATAGAGCATATAGAGAATAGAAAACCAATAAAACCAAAAGCTAGTTCTTTTAGAAGATCAGTAAAAATAGTAAGCCTCTAGTCAAACTGATCAAGAAAAAGAGAAGACAGAAATTACCAAATATCGGCCAGTCGTGGTGGCTCATGTCTAAAATCCCAGCACTTTGGGAGGCTGAGGTGGGTGGATCACTTGAGGTCAGGAGTTTGAGACAAGCCTGGCCAACATGGTGAAACCCCGTCTCTGCTAAAAATACAAAAATTCGCTGGGCATGGTGGTGGGTGCCTGTAATCCCAGCTACTTAGGAGGCTGAGACAGAAGACTTGCTTGAAGCTGGGAGACAGAGGTTGTAGTGAGCCGAGATCGCGCCACTGCACTCCAGCCTGGACAACAGAGTGAGACTCCATTTCAAAAAAAAA
>NW_016808100.1:635013-666394 GCF_001698545.2 Rhinopithecus bieti
GTGAGACTCCATTTCAAAAAAAAAAAAAAAAAAGACCAAATATCCAAATATCAACAATGAGATAGTTGACATCACTGCAGAATATATAGATATTAAAAGGATAATAAGAGAAATAAGGGAGTATTAGGAACATCTCTCTACCTTAGATAAAATGGACAAAATCTTTAAACATTACAAACTACCAAATCTCATCCAAGAAGAAATAGATAACCTGAATGGCTCCATGTTTATTAAAATAATTGAATTTGTAGTTTTAAACTTTCTGATAAAGTAAGCTGTAGGCCAAGGTGGCTTCACTTGTGAATTCTGTCAAACATTTAAAAAAGCAATAATACCAATTATACACAAATTCTTCCAGTAAATTGAAAAAGAGGGAATATTTCTGTCTCATCCTATGAGGTCTGCATTATCCTGTCTTCAAAACCATACAAAGCCATTACAAGAAAAGAGAGCTACAGACCAATATCCTTTATGCACATAGATGCAAAAAACCTAAGTAAAATTCTAGGAAATTGAATTCAGTGATAACATATCATGACCAAGGTGGTTTAGTATTTGGATTGATCAGTGCAATTCATTTTATTGATAAACTAGGGAAAAATTGTATGATCACTTTAGTAGTCACAGAAAAAAACATTCAATGAAATTCAATACCCAGTGATGATTTTAAGAAAAAATCTCAACAAATTAGGAATAGAAGAAAACTTCTTTAACTGGAAAAAACTACAGGTAACATCATACATAATGAAAGACTGAATGTATTCTTCTTAAGGAACAAGACAAGAATATCATCATCTCTCACTGCTTCTATTCAATATTGTACTAGAGGCTCTAGCCAGTGAAATAGGGGGAAGACAAAGAAAGAGAGAAAGAAGTAAAAATGTCTGCATTTGCAGATAACATGGTTGTCTATATAGAAAATCTGATGACACCTATAAAATAACCACTAGGACTAATAAAGATATTTAGCAGGGTTGCAGAATACAAGATTAATATACGTAAGCAGTTGTATTTTTAGACACTAACAGGGAGCCATCAGAATTGAAAATTTAAAATGCCATTTACTGTAGTATCAAAAACCATGAAACACTTAGAGATAAGCCTGAGAAGAGACATGTAACATCTGTACACTGGAAACTCTAAAACAATGCTGAGAGAAGTTAAGGAAGATCTAAAGAAATAGAGACATGCCTCGTTCATGGGTCAGAAAACTCAATATGTTTAAGATGTCAATTCTTCCCAAAGTTATCTACAGATTCAGAGCAACCCTAATCAAAATTCCTGTAGGCTATTTTGAAGATTCTCAAATTGATTTGGAAATGCAAAGGGAGCTAGAATAGCCAAAACAATTTTGAAAAAGACAAAGTTGGGACCAATGTTATCTGATTTTGAGACTGAGAATAAGGCCATAGTAATCAAGAGCCTGTAGTACTAAGACGGAGAAAGAGATGAATAGAACAGAATAGAGAACCCAGAAATAGAGCTCTGTCTCTACATGTGGACAGCTGACTTTTGACAAAGGTGCAAAGGTGATTCAGTGAGAAAAGATAGTCATTTCAACAAATAGTGTTGAAACAACAGGATATCAATACACAAAATACGTCAACTCTGATTTATACCTTACACATAGACTTTGACACAAAATGTATCATAAGCCTAAATGTAAAATACAAAGCCATACAAATTCTTTAAGAAAACAGGAGAAGGTCTTTGTGACCTTGGATTAGGCAAAAGTTTCTTGAAGACAACACAAAAATCATGACTCCTAAAAGAAAAAAAAGATACATTAGACTTCATTAAAATGAAAAACTGATGCTCTTTAGAAGCTGCCACCAGAAAAATGAAAGGACAAATCACAGAATTTGATAAAATATTTTCAACCATATGTTTGATAACAGGTTTGTTTCTAGAATACATAAAGACCTTTCAAAATTTAATATAAGAAAACAAACCAATGGAAAATGGCAAATGATTTGAACAGAAACTTCACAAAAGAAGATACATGGATAGCAATAAACACAGGACAAGCTGCTCAATATCTTCAGCCATTAGAGAAATGCAAATTCATATCACTAGGAGCTACCACTGATCATCTATTAGATTGGTTAAGATTAATGAGACTGACCAATTGTTGGTCAGGGTGTGGAAAAACTAGAACTCTTTTACTCTGCTGATTTGAAAACAGGTTGGTGGTTTCTTCGAAATTTGAACATACACCTGTCGTACAATCCAACCATTGCACTCCTAGGGTATTTATCAAGATGAATTAAAGCAGGTGTACCTCCAAAAACTTGTACATGAGTGTTCATAGCAGCTTTATTTTTAATAACTACAAACTGTCAACGACCTACATATTCATGAACAGGTGAATGGATAAGCAAATTGCACAGCATTCGTACAATGGAATATCACTTAGCAAAAGAAAGGTATGAGCTACTGACATACACAAGAATGTGGATGGATCTCAAAATAAATGCTTAGTGAAAGAAGCCAGGGATTAAAAGAGTGTATAGCATATAATTCAACGTACATAAAATGCTAGAAACTGCAAATTAATCTACACAGAGAGAAAGCCCATCAGTGGTTGCTTAGCTATGGGGACAAGGGGTGAGTGGGAGGGATTACCGAGCCAGGAGGAAACTTTGGTGGTGATGGACAGGCTTCCTACCTTGATTGTGGTGATGGTTTCATGGTTGTATACATGTATCAAAACTTGTCACATTGAACACTTTAAAAGTGTGCAATTTATTGTGTGTAAATACAGCCTCACTAGAGCTGTTAACAAAAATAGAAAGTAGAGAGGGAGAGAGGAGTGGAGGTGCTCAGGCAGAGGTCACAGCTTCTGCAAAGGCCTGGACGTGAGAAGGAACAGGGCGTCTTGGCTTGGCTGGAGAATAGGTCATGAAATGGAGAGGTGGGAGAGAGGAAGGAAGCTGATTATCCTACCCTGTGTTCTATGCCTTATTCGGAAGTCTCCAGGGAGCTTCAGACAGTGTCCGGGCCTGGCCCAATTCTATCTTGATTTTCTGCCTCTTGTAGGTGCCTGTAACACTCAGCCCCTCCTTGCAGTTGTTCAAATGATCCAGAGCCTGCACGTCAGGGCTCAGGGACTGCAGAAAAGAGGCTGTCGGCTGGAAGAAGGAGAAGGTGTCAGGATCCCAGGGCCACAAGGCCAGATGCTGGAGGTGGAGGCCTTAGGGGCCAGGGAGATGGACCCTCGAGCCTCCTTCTGAGAAAGAAAAAGGCAGAGGGGGAGAGAGAGAGAAGGAGGGGGGGAGGGGAGAGAGAGAGAGAGAGAGAGAGAGAAATAAAGAGCCATGCAGGTTTTTCCATGAGGATGAGAAGACAGAAGGGTCAACACCCAGCCCAGGAGGGGAACTAGGTCAATTCACCAAGTCAATGTGCAGAAAACTTGTTGAGCAGAGTCCACTTTGTTGAGTGAACTGTCAGACACACATCTTAGCCTCCATCCAGCAGAGTCCTCTGGAGCCATCGTAAGTCCAAAAGCCAGGTGCAGAGGCAGAGTTTTGGGACAACTTGTGTATTTGCATGAGAAACGGGGGAAGTAGGGGCAGAGACTGGGGTGAGAGAACAAAAACTTTCCAAAATACCCCACAGTAGCCTGGTCAGCCAGTCGTCTGGTGAACTGAATTTCTACAGATTGGCTTTTGGCAAAGGGATTTCTGCAAAGCAGTTTTCCACTTCTCTTCCTGTCTCCCACCTCCCCATTTCAGGCCCCGTTCTCCAGCCACTTGGAAGGACAAGTGTCATTGCAATCCCTACGGGAGGGCAGAAGTCGTTCACGTCGTTCCCGGCACTCTACGGAAGCCAGAAGATGTGCTTATGGGCGGTGTTGGGTGTTGTCTGGAGCCCACAGTGGGCCTAAGCTGTACTAGGGATGTTCAATGAAGGCAGAGAGAGAAATAAAAGGTCATGCAGGACCTTCGATGAGGATAGGAAGACAAGAAAGGTCAACACACAGCATGGCCAACAAACAAGACAGTCTAAGAATGAACTTGGTGACTTAAAAGATGACATGGGGACTGTGGGGAGGGAGAAACGAGTGGGGAGGGAAGCACAGGCCCCTGTGAGTGTCTTTTTGGAGAGACAGGACTGAGATGGGTCTGCAAGATAAATTTAGATTTGGATCAGGACAGGAAAAGAGAGAAAGGCCCTGATCTGAGGGTAAGGATGAGATGTACGTTGTGTAACATGTCAGTAGTGAGTAGAGTTTGCTCTGAAATGATCCTGCATAATATTAAAATCACCCTTGATAAAAGATGAGCAGCCAGTCTGGAAACGCCAACAGTGATTGAGAGTATAGGTGATGGGGTTTGCATGTTTGTTAAATTTTGTTTTTTTTTTAATCTTTCCACTATGAATATATAGTACTTGTGCATTTAAAAAATGTTATAAATCTGCAAGTTAACAAATCTAATGCATTTCCCTTCAATCTCATAATCCCAAGACTAGACCATTTTTGGACAGTGGCTTGAAGACAGACAGGCTCTCCTGAGAGATGGAAGCCCAGGGTGTTCAGCCCCTACTGTCTAAGGCAACCCCCAGGATCCCCGTATGTTCCTACCAGGCCATAGGCTTAACTGGATGTAGGCCAGGGGCAGGAGAATGTGCTCTGCTTGGCATTGCAAGGTGCCAGGCACACCTGAGCAGCTGGACAGGTGTGACAGATGCCCTGGATTGCATGGAGCTAGCTGTGC
Organism: Rhinopithecus bieti; assembly: GCF_001698545.2. Lineage (NCBI taxonomy): Eukaryota > Metazoa > Chordata > Mammalia > Primates > Cercopithecidae > Rhinopithecus > Rhinopithecus bieti. The sequence continues at coordinate 639,732 of NW_016808100.1, forward strand.
CTGTGCACACACACCCGTCCGCACCCCGTCCTCCCCTCCCTACACCTCCCTGTCTTCCCGGCTAGCTCAGGTGTGGTGCATCTGTGGCCCATTGGCAGCTCTCTTGCCCGCAGTGCACAGGGAGCTGTCAGGTTAAAAGCTGGCTTGCTCGATTTGATCCCACATGCGAGCTGTTTTATTTCCCTCTCTCTCCCTTACACGGCTTCGGTGTGCTTTTATAAATATTTCACTAGCCTTGCTAAAGTCTATTTCATCTCTCTCTTAAATTTATTAAATATAAATGCAGCAACAACTCTACCATAAGTCTCTCTTTGCTGTCAAAATCTCAGGCTCCCATGGAAGTAAATATAATTTGCTTTGTTTACCGTAGGTAACTTGGAGCCCTATCTGCTATATAAATACCCCCGAGCACCCCAAATCTCCCTGTTTTTGTTAGCAGGGCTCTGTCCCATCCCAATGTAGTGCATAGGGACACTGGTCACGCTTTGAAGAGGGCGTGACAAAGGGGCTGTTCTCCGACACTCGCGTGGCAGGGCGTTTCTTGGTCCACTGGTCCCTCAATGACACCATCAATGAGTGAAGGGGGATACGTTTACTCATCACTTCAGACCTGAGCAGGCCCTGGGCCCCATTTGGGCAGAGCTTTGCTCTTTGCTTTGCTTTTAAAGGAAAGGGCCCATCTGCTGCAGCTGGTGACCTGGCCAAAAAAGACACAGACCGCTGTGAAATGATTGAGGGCAGTGACTCCCCTCCCACCCCAGGAGCCAGAGCCGACAGAGCCAAGAGCAAGGCAGGAATTCAGGTCCCCAAAAGCAAGCCAGAAGCACCACCTCCAAGCACCCTGCCACTTCCTTTGTTCTTTGTTAATTGCAAAATAAACACAACCCTGCCCACCGACTGCGGAGAAAGATTTCTGCCAACTGGGGGACCCCGCAGGCAGTGGGCAGGCATTTGCCCTCCATCAACCGCATGTGATTTCCTGGAGGAGAAGGGGCAGTAGAGAATCACAGAGTGGCAGGGCTGGGATGGACCTAGCTTAGGGCTTGTAGGTCAGGGAAATGAGGGAAGTGGATGTCAAGATGGAAGACACAGGCGAGCTTTGCTTGCATCTGAAATCAGTGAGAATCGTTTTCTCTTCCACAAAGAACTGGGTCTCTTTCACGCAGGTGAAAGGCACTATTTCCTGCTCTTATTTCTTAATGAAAATGGCCCTCTCAGTCTGTCCTGTTTTTCTCTAGTTTTGGTGGTGACATTGGAGCGGAATGATGGCATTTCCATTTTCTATAAGAAAGAGGGCTAGGCTTGTCTAAGAACCCCCACCCCTAACTTCTAGCCTGGAGTCTTCCATTAAACTTGCAGAGATGAACCAGGTGACTGACAGCTTGGGTTGGGGGGACAGAAGTTTAGAATTAGCTCCTGGATGCATTCAAGAATTCAGATCTGTGCTAAAACTCTCTATAGCTCCAGAAGACTGGCTTTCACTGTGGCTGTGCCCTGGAGTCTCAGAGACTGTCTTGCAGATTCAGGAAGAGAAGTGTTGTACGGACTTGCAGATTTTCTGTCTCACTGTCCCATTTAGACACAGCAAGACAAGAGAAAGTTACTTCTAGGAGGTGAAAGGAGTAAGTTTTTTTTGGGGGGTCAACTAAAGATCTCTGTGAGACCCTTTTCCACACTGCAGCAATAGACTAAAAAAAAAAAAAAAAATCGACTCAGCTTACATAGAATGCAATTGTTTTGTACAATTATTTTGCTTAAAAAGTGAAAAGGGTTTTAGAATTGTGGTTTTGAACTTGTTAATTTATTTTGATTTTTCAGTTTTATTCTTATATTTTAGAGTCACAATTATTGTTATTACTATTATTGTTTTCTTTTTAGATCTCAAGCATGTTTAATGGCCCCTGAAAAGAATCTATAGACCCCACACTGTTTATGGGGTAAATCAAGCCCCTGGGTCTGGGATGGAAGAACCAGAATGTGGGGTTTCAGAGAAGGGTAGTGGGGAAAAAGCCACTTGCCCTGGAGCAACTAATCATTGGGCCTTCCCTGGGATGTCCCCAGGAAGCACGCCTCTGGCCGACCTCCACCGGCTTCCCAACCCAGGCTGCGGGGGCGGCTGCGAGTCCCCCGAAGGTAAATGATGGGGCGTCAGCGGGGTCCCTGTGTCAACTGCATGATGGCTTTCAGTCCTGGGGCTGGTGGCTTCCTGTCTCACTGCTGAGAACAAGGCTATTTCAGGATCTCCTTCTGTTCCGGGGAGGGCAGGATGGAGGGCAGGCAGTGGAGAGGAGGCGGCGGCCTGGGTCTACATCCACCAGGTGTTTCAGAGGCAAACTTTTTTTTTTTCCTCCTGTTTCTGCTGCCCACTGCTGGTGGAATGGGTTTGTTAAGTTGGCATTACTTTCTTTGAAATGCTTTTTATTCACTGTTTTTGGAGTAAAAAACAAAACTCAGTCATATCCCTACTCAAGGTTTGGACACTTGCCCAATACGGCAACATCTTCTGTAGTAAAATTTACCTTCAAAAATCCTGATGGGTTCTGAGAATTTCACTTATTTTGTTTGTTTGTCTCTTGGGTATTTTAGCTGTGGCTTCCCCATCCCTGGGGCGGTGGGGATGAGGGAAGAGCGACAGGGTCAATACATGTGCCTCTGCCTGCCTATCTCTCTCCCTCTCTTTGTCTGCATTCTCTTAGCTGAATTTGGGTAAGATGGTTGTTTGTGGGAGTCAACCCCATTGTATTTCTGCACAGCACGTTTACTGCTCTCACATGCAACACACCAAGAATTGCTGTCTCCATTTCCCATCTCAGGATGCTGAGGCTGGGAGAAGGGGACCGGTTTGTGCAGGTTGCAGGATGAGTGGCTGGGGTTTGAAGCAGCGTCCCCACTCCCATGCGTGGGTTCTTGCCATTGCCCCACGTTTCCCCTTGGCCTTACTTGAGATTCCTGGATCCCTGTGGCGGGGCATAGGAAGGGCCCCTGATTGACTTTTGGTCCCAAACCGTGACTCTCTCCCAGCGGTGGCTAAGGGAACTTTAATGATTTAGGGCAGCGCTGCTTAGCCGGGGGCAATTTTGTTTCTCAGGGGACATTTGGCAGTGTCTAGAAACATTTTTGGTTTTCACAATTGGGGGTTGCTACTGGCATCTAGTGGGTAGAGGCTGTTAAACACCCTGTAGCCCACAGGACAAGCCCCTCCTCCCCTGCAACAAACAATTATCTGGCCCAGAATGTCAACAGTGCCAAGGGTGAGAAGCTCTGGTTTAGGGGAGTGAACTCCAGGTGGTTGGGAACCATTGCCACGTATTTCTTGCCTTCTTCTAAGCACTCGGTCCACGACTTTCAGCAAGGAATCACTGAGCACTTCCCACACGCGTGGCACACTCCCAGCTAGGCTGCCTGTCTGCGTCATCTCCTTACATCCTCAAAGGCATGATAAGGTGGGTGAATCTCTCCATAGGACACATGAGAACATGAGGGTTTAGAGGGTGTCACAGTTGGGTTTCCTGGGAGGTAGGCTCTGGGGTGGATATCTGTATGCAGAACCAGCCTCTGTAGGGAGAGAGGAACTCAGGATGGGGCAGAGAAAGAGTTGGGCCATGATACAGTCACAGCAAAGGCCTCTGTTGATCCTCTGGGAGCCCTGGCATGGCTGTGATCATTCAGAGATGTTTCAAATTGGGGTGAAGAATCCAGGCTTTTCTACCAGCCCCCGACATTAGATGTGGCCACCCCAGGGTGGGGGTGTCAGTGTGTGAAGTGTCTGTCAGCCGAGGGTAAGGCTCTGAGACGGGCTCAGCCAGGAGCAGAGCCACCAGCATGCCTAAACAGGGGCCTTTGACCCTGGAGGGAGTTGGGAAGGGCATGGTGTCCACTGTAAGGGGCTCGAGTGCTTGCCCAGCTTTGCTCCCTAGCTGGGCTGCCCTCCCTCCCTCATGGTGGCACTGGGAGTCTGTGGAAACAGAGGCCTCCTAACCCAGGGCTGTTATCTCTGGCAGAGTACCATCAGCATTTCTTAACCCTAAAAGCCACAAACTGGCAGCACTGATTCATGTTTTGTGTAGCACTATTTTTAGTCAGTTACCACTATTCTAAAATAGGGAGATTTTTACATAAAGTTCTGAATTCCTAAGTTTCATGGAAATATTGGGAGACTTGGCCATGCTGGGACACTTTCTAGCTGTGCAGGAGTGGTCCCTTTTGCAAAGCAGGTGTGTGTGTTGGGGGGTGTCTCACCACTCCATTGTACGCCTGACCCACCACCCTCATTTACTCATCCATGTCATGAGTCTTACTCCCTGCGTGGGCTACTGTTGGAGCCTAGTTCTTCTGTGCTAAGCATTGGTGTTTCTCTCTTCAACCAACAGGGTTTTGCCTGTTCTTTGACCTTAGGGCATTTCCCTTTGTGGCCTATTTCCCACTGTGGCCTTTAAAGAAAATCTCAAGAATCATAGAGAAAGCTTCTCAATGAAAACCAACGGGAACAAATCCGGCCTTTGTTCCAGGACATCCTGCCTTTCTGGCTGGCTCTGAGGCTGCAGGTACGAAAACTGTCCCTGCTCAATCCTCCCTCTCGGAGCGGGCTTTGGTTTTTGTGGGCAACTCCATTGTTAAAAGCCAGCCCTACAATGGGACGAGGACAGTTGACAGGTTTCTGTGCAAGTGTGTTTCCGATCGCGCAAGGTAACAGCTTCATTACTCGGTGATGAGTGACCCATATTTCCTAACATGATTTCCCTGCTGTAACTCAAATTGAGTTCATGTTATTCTAATGATATCAGTTGACCTTGAGAATTAGACCAAGAAGCCTGGGGTTATTCTTCCAACTTCCACTGCAGATTCTTGTGATGTGTTTGGAAACACAATCTACTCCTCATCGCCCTGAAGTGGGCAGGGGGAAAATAGAAAACAAAGATCCCGACCTGCTCTGATTTTTAGAAAATACATCTGGGCAATTTCCGGCGATGGGAGGCTCTTTCCCTCTCAGTTCTGCTCGCCCACCCCTGCCTCTCCCCCAAGATCCTGGATCTCTCCTGTCAGGAGGAGTCCTCCTCTAGGTCCTATGGGATCTCCCTGCTGCAATCTCCCCTTGTCCCACCACCTTGCTGGGTCAAGCTCCCAAAATAAGAGCAGACAGCACTTCTCTAGTTCCCTCATTGGCTCCTTATTACCTGCTGGTGAAGCCCAAACTCCTAAGCCTGGCATTCAAGGCCCATAATTCAAGATCATCTTCATCCTCAAATACAGGATCGGAGCTAATGGATCTTTCCTGCCAGCACAACCCCTGAAAGTGCGTGGCACAGAGGGACTGCACCCCTTGGTACACATCATGTTTTTTTGTTTGTTCTTGAGACAGAGTCTCTCTCTGTCACCCAGGCTGGAGTGCAGTGCTACAGTCTTGGCTCATTGCAACCTCCCCCTCCTGGACTCAAGTGATTCTCCTGCCTCAGCCCCTCAGTAGCTGGGATTAAAGGTGTCTGCCACCACACCTGGCTAATTTTTGTATTTTTAGTAGAGACGGGGTTTCACCATGTTTGCCAGGCTGGTTTCAAACTCCTGACCTCAAGTGATCCTCCTGTCTCGGACTCCCAGAGTTCTGGGATTATAGGCGTGAGCCACCTTGCCCATCCCACATCCGTTTGTGTACTTCTATGCCTCTGCTCAACCATCCTTTCCTCCTGAAACATCCCTGACCACCTCACTTCTCTGAGCTGTGCCAGCTCCATTTACTTCCATTTACTAGTTTACTAAATCTTTCTGCAGCTTGGATTCTGTTCTGTTGAGATTATTGCTAGGAACAAGACAGATCTGGTCTCTATCTGTAGTAAGCTTCCATTCCAGGAAAGGAAAAAGATAGTAACAAAGAAAACAGATAAAAACTAGCAGGGACATCCCAACGTGATAAACTTTGAAGGAAATAAGTAGTGATGTCTTGGGGTACTTGGGGTAGGGGGCTGTTTTCCTGGAGGGTCTCAGGGAAGTCCCCTGAGAATGATGTTTGAGCTGAGACCCAAAGGGTGAGAGGCAACAAGCCCTGCAGAAAAGAGGGGGAAAGGAAGCTTAGCCCCAAAGCTCTGGGGAGCGAAGGGTTTGGTTGTTCTAGGAACTGAGGCAGGGAGGGCACTGTGCCCACCAGAAGGACTGTATTGCAGGCCACGGGAAAGCAGCAGAGGGAGGCACTTCCAACAGGAGCCCCAGGATGGATGACTGGGCTCAAATCCACACTGGGTGGCTGTGTGACCTTGGCAAGTTATCTAACCTCTCTGTGCATCAATTTCCTCATCTGAAAAATGGGGGTACATTATAAAGAGTACATGAGTTCATATTGTACAGTGTTCAGAATTATGTGTGTATGCTTTCATCTGAATTGTCCAGGAACTTGTACACATTTTATTTAGGTCTTCATTTTTACAAATTATAACCAGAGCTAACTACAATTGGAAGCCAGCAAGCACTTGTTCTTGGGATGGAATAGAACAAAATAAAGAGCCTGGATGTGAACCTCAGGAAATCCAAGCTGGCTGAACCTTGCCCAAGTCCCAGGCCCACTCTCTGGATACCGAGTGGGAGAGGATCCTGCCTGGAATTTCTGGGGATGAAAACCGTTGAAAAGAGCCCTGCAACATACCCCCTTCTCAGGAGGAACAGCCAAGCACTCGTTTGGGGAGGAGAAGAGGGTGATTTCACCAGGGCCAGTGGGGAGTGTGTGATAAGTCAGGATACAATGTGGCTTGAATTTTTGCCCTTGTTGAACGGGAATATGAAATTAAGCATTCAGACCCGGAAACCCTGTGTCTCCCGGGATTCCGCTCCTTTGGAAGACAGCACCCCTCCTAGCACAAAAGGAGAGGAAGCAGCTGATGGAGCTGAAAGAAAAGGCATTCTTGGGATGAAGGAAGATATAAGATTGTTAGGGGGAGAGATGAGAGGAGACAGGTGGAGGGATAGAGAAACCGAGAAACAGAGGAATGGAGAGTCCCAAAGGAGTATGTGTGTGTGTGTGGGGGGGAGGGGGGGCGGGGGAGAGGAGAGAGAGAGAGAGAGAGAGAGAGAGAGAGAGAGAGAGAGAGAGAAACAGGAGACAGGGACACACAGATAGACAGACAGTGAGAAGTAGACACAGAGAAAGATGGAGACATTGATACAGGCAGAGACAAACATAAAGAAACTGAGAATAAAAGACCTTGGGGCATAGAAAGAGAGACAGGAGAGAAGAAAACTAGATACAGAGACAGAGCAAGGGAAAAGGTCAAGCATGAAAAGTCTCAACTGGACCCCTTTGTCTACAGCCATTTGCCTGAAATAAAGCTCGCACTGTCTTCCAAGGTTGTGTTGGGAAAAAGTTTTCTTTTGCGGCCACTTCCAGCACACACTCTCCAGCAACCCCTCTTTCCTCCAAGCATGCACTGGTACCTTCATGTGCACGAACAGGTGCACACACTCACCATGCCCTAAGGCACATGTCTGTGCCCACAAAACCCAGGATCATTGATTCCCCTGGGTTTCATGTCCTTTTCTGTCCCATCTGTATTTGAAACTGTTTTGCTCAAGTCTAGAGAGTATGTGCCCTCACCTTAACAAGGCTTGGAATGTTATCTTTGATTTTAACAAACAATAAGCACGTGGATCCTGGATTCTTTCCATTTGCCTTCAGTCCGGTTTTGAACCTAGTGGCTGGGACTGTCCTCAATAGGTGTCCCCTGTTGCTGGTAGGCTCAGTTGCCACCACCGGCACTTCTCTGTTTCTGGCTTCTGGAATTTTTGCAGTAGATTTAACCTGAGGTTGGTTCCATGGGAAGCCCAGAACCTGGGGTACCACAGTAAGGCTAGGCCAGATGGGGAGCAGCTCAGGTTCTCTAGAAGCTAAGAGCTTGAAATCATCCCCTTTCTTCAGCTTTCTCACAAAGGTTGCCCGAGCACCCCTCTGACCTTCGCTCACCTCTGTCCTGACTCCTGATGTTGACTGTGACACTGAGGGGCAGGGGACAAGGAGCACTGTGGTAGTTCTGGACTGGTGGCTCTGCCAGCTTTAGAAATGTCAGATCTGGGGGAAACTGGATCATAATACCAACTGCCAGTATCAATGAGGCCTTAGTGTCCTAGATACATCACATGCACCCTTTTATGTAATCTTCACCAAAGCACCATGAAGTGGGCACTCTTACCATCTCCATTTTACAGATGCAGAAATGGAGTTTCAGAAAGGTAGAGGCACTGGCCCAGTGTTACCTTGCTCTGATTCTAAAACCCATGCTCCTAAGCAGTCTACGTTATGGTGACTTTTGATTCCCTTGAGGATTTCTTTCCTCAGAGGATATTTGCAGGAAGATTTGGGAGCCCCAGTCACTGAAGGACTGTGCCTTTCTTATTCCAGCTGTTGGGCTGTTTTTCAAAAATGTGCTTTTGTAAAGTGTGTTCATGACTATTATCTTATCTGGCCCCCAGGAAATACCTGTGGAGTAGGTCAGGCTGCTATGTCCATTTGAGGGATGGGGAAATCAAGGCCCAGAAAGGGCTGCCCTCTGAGTGGAAGGAAAAGCCTGAACTTGATAAAGAATTTCTGTGTCTAATCCTCTAGGAAGACCCTGGGCTCAGGTGATGGTCCCCACACTGTACTGTGGGCATCTAACTGCTCTGCCCAAAACCTTTTCAATTTTTTTTTTTTTTTAAGGAACATGCTTCTAAGAATCTCAGTGGGATTGTACTGAGGCTGGGCCTTGACATCCAGGCCAACTGTGGGCCTCCGTGCCGGTGGTGGGAGCTGGAACCTGTGTTTGGGCTGGACTTGAACTCATTTCCTCTTCTCCGTAGGCTGTCGGCTCCAGTAGGGCAGGGGACATGTCTGCCTTGTTCAACAAATTCTCTTCTCAGGGCTTTGCACATGCTGTTCTCTTCTGGGATTTGTCCCCACCCCTCTCTGATCTCGCCGTGTTCATTCCCACTGGGCTTTGACATCTCGGATGAAAAGCTGCCTCCCCTAAGCCCTGGTCTACACTAGGCCTCTGTAATAAGCTCCCCTAGCACCTTCATCTTTTTCTTCACACTCTTCTGGGTTGAAATGATGCATATGTGTGAGCATTTGCTTAGTATCTGGCTCTCCTGTCAAAGTATAGCCTCGTGAGGTCAGAGGCCATGACCGTGACCTCAGCATGATGGGGCTTGGTTATCATAGGTCCCATGGAAGCCCTTCAGTAAGGACTTGTTGGCAGAATGAACTACAGTCCCTCCAGCTACTGATGAGTGGAGGTGGGTGGCATGAAGGTGGGGGATGGGGCGGGGACGGCATCCATGGGAGGTCAGTGAGTTTGGGGCATCCATAGTTTGGAAAGCCAGTGCCCCATATTTCTAGCTGTCAGGCCATTTAAAAAAATGCATTATTATTATTTTGTTGGAGATGGGGTCTCACTCTGTGGTCCAGGCTGGAGTGCAGAGTGGCACAATCATAGCTCACTACAACCTGAAACTCCTGGTCTCAAGCAATCCTCCCATCTCAGCCTCCCAAGTAGCTGGGACAACAAGCACATACTACTATGCTCAGCTAATTCTTGTATTTTTTGTAGAGATGGGATCTTGCTATGTTGCCCAGGTTGGTCCCAAACTCCTGGGCTCACTCCATCCTCCTACCTTGGCCTCCCAAGTAATTAGGACTACAGGCATGGGCCGCTGTGCCTGGATATGGTGCTATTTAAAAGGGAGAAAATGAAGATATTTGGTGAACTATGTGTAGCCGTTCAATCTGCCTTCCACTTTCATCTTCTCTAGATCTTATCCTGGGGCTGCACCCAAGCCTGGCCCAGCTCTAGGATGTTCTGCTCTGTGAAGCCCCTGGTGAACAACACCCTCCAGTCCTGTTCTATGTCTCCTAGAATAAATCCCAGCTCCCCAGCATGCCTGTAGGGTCCTCACCCTCACTGATATCATCTTGTGCTCCCTACCCCACTTTACTCTAGAAAGGAGCCTACTTCCTGCTCCTCAAATATGTAGAACTTGTTCCTGTCCCAGGACCTTTGCACTTACTGCAGCCTCTGCCCCCATCTTTGCTTGGCATGACCAATCTCTTATTCTGTAAGAGATCACGTTTTACTTCCTCAGAGGGGCCTTCTCTGACCACTCACTGTGGAGCAGCCTCCCTCTCCCCACCACATGCCACTCTATCCTGTCTCTCCATTTATTGCTATGCTACCCTCTGGAGCTCAGCTTGCTTATCAATTCACTTGTTTGTACTCTCATGAGGATGTGAGCACCATGAAGGCAGGGACTCTCTCTGTGCTGTTTGCTGCTGCATCCCCAGAGACTAGAGAAAGACCCGGAATATAGTAGGTGCTCCAAGAACACTTGCAGGATGTGGATAAATGAATGAACAAGATCTGATTCTAAAGGGGCAGTGTAAGATCTTGAGGTTTACACCCGCTGGAGGCACCCGCAGGTTAAATTCACCACCCCTCCCTTCTCTTCCTTTTGGTGTTCCTCTTTGAGTTTCCCTTATCTGTATCACCCGTGAGAGATGAGTTCCTCAAGAGAAGGTGGTGGGGCCACCAATCATTTAGCTCACCCTCCCACAGTGGGTCAGGCATAGAGGAGATGTCTGAACTGGGGATCTGATAGCCCGGTTGGTGAGATTTCCTTGAGAGGAGCCCTTTATAGGGGAACCAGAGTTCGGCAGCCTGCTGGTAGGTCCTTCACTGGGTAACCAGTGCCTTCTGCCCAGAAGCTACTCCTTCTCAAGGGCCCTGAAGCCCTGAGTGGCAGCAGGCCTGGGCATGAGAAGTTCTCAGCCTTGCGAGCCCTTGTCATTGAAAATAATCACCCGTCAAGGCTGTGAGCTTGCACTGGAGGTGAGGTCCTTTGGGGGTGCAGAGATCGGGAAAGCATGATTCCCGCCTTCAAGAAGCAGTTACAAAACACTACCACACCAATGAAATATCCAGACAAGCAAATGTATTCACACAACAAAGGACTGGAAGGTTAGACATCAAATTGTTCATATTAACAGGTGAGTTTTTTGTTGTTGTTGCTTACCTACATGTAATAAAATGAAGACACATGATCTGGGCTACCCGAAACAGGCTTTGTTTATGTGTTTGTTTGCACATAGCATAGCCTGTGGTACAGGGCAGCGTAGTCCACTCCTAAGAGACTGGTCATACCAAGCGTGCAGTGAGCCAAACATTCAGTGGAGGAGGACTCATGGGGGCAACAGAGTCCCTGGTGGGTTTCTAGGGCAGGCGGGCTTGGAAGGAGGAGGGGGCTTTGTGTAGAGTGGGGAGGAAGCATCAGCAAGGAGAGAAGCAGAGCTATGGGGAGTGTGTCCTTGTTGGGGCACAGTGTGCATGCCATGCTGGTCAGAACTATGCTGCCACTGGGCAAGATGGGGCTGCATCTTTTCTGTTGTGGTGCGTGCATCGGCTGCATTTTTATTTGTTTGACTTCTCTCTGAATGGTGAGCTTCTTGGGGAAAGAGCCCAGTTTTATTTGCTAGTGAATCCTTAGTGCAAGGCACAGAGTAGGGCTGATCAAATATCTTGCATGAATGGATTAAACAAACACACAAAAATAGCTGGTTCCAGTTGAACAGCTGGTTAGCACCTGGTTACCGACTCAGCTCCACCGGTTCTTCCACATTGTGACCCATTTGTGAGGGAAGGCATCCTCGGAGCGCTGGTGGCTGGCACCCGGCAGCCCGACACCTGGTCTGATGGAACTGATGAGATACTCTGGCATCCAGTGCAGGTTGCCCCTATGATGCCGAAACAATCAATCACTTCAGCCGAGAAAGACACTGAAATGGCCAAGTCCATTTGCAGTGCAGGGTAGATGGAACAACTGGTGCTTTCCTCTTGCCATTTGGCTGGTTGTGTTGGGTTGTTCCCTAGACAGCCCCAGGGTGGCAGGGCACTGTGCCCCTGGCTTTTCTCCAGTGGAAATGGATAGCGGAGGTTTCCCCAGGAGAACTCTGGGTGGGCAACGGGGTGGCCCTGCTACCTCTGGGAATTCTTGCTCCAGCATCTGCAATACCACCCATCTTACAGAAGAGGAGCCGAGGGTCAGAGGGGTTAGTCACATGGATGGTGTAGTTGAACTGAGACTTGTAGCCAGTTCCTTCCATGGCAACCCATGTCCCAGGGTGCTGAATTTTCAGAAAAATAATATGGTCAGATATTAGGCCAAAATGATGGGGCAAGTCAAATCTGAATAACCAATCAGTCTATCCCAGACTCAAGCCCTTAGATGCTTCATGGTCGGTGGGACATGGTTCAGAGCAAGCCCTGGAGGCTGACCTTGCCTACCTGGTTCAGAACCCAGTTAAACCCTTTAGAAGCTGTGTGCCCTGGGGAAACTTACTCACCTACCTGTGCTTCAGATTCCTAACTGTGAAAGGGACCTGTTCCAGCCGACCTGATGGATTGCTTCCGGATTAATGAGATAAGCACACAGCACTGGCACAGCAGCTCTCACACACATGGTTCTGAATCAGAGCTGGGCAGCAGGCGTGCACCGGACATGCAGCCCCATAATGGAGTGGGTAGGACAACTCACACGTGGGGGCCCTTGTGCGAGCAGTCACGGTGCCGCCGTAGGAGAGTGCTGGGAAGTGTTCTGTTTAGAGTGGTGACGTCAGGATTCGGGATGTCCAGGGCAGCACACCACTGTGGGAACGCCGACCTGGAGGATGTAAAGGGTGCTGCGTGGAGCTGGAACCTGGGATTCACAGACTGGCTGAAAACTGGACAAGGTTTATTGCTATTATTATTGTTTTATTATTTTATTTTATTTTTTGAGACAGGGTCTTGTTCTGTCACCCAGACTGGAGTGCAGTGGCTTGATCACGGCTCACTGTGACATCCGGGTGTAACGAAGGGAGCAAAGACCACCTGGCAGCCATCGAGTAGGTCATCCAGACACACACGAAACTCCTGTTTGAGGGATTTGAAGTAAACGCATGCAGTCCTCGCTTGGCGAGGTGCCCTACTGCATGCTTCTGCATTGTTCTGCTTTTCTAATAAAACTTCCGTTTTTCCACTAGGCGCGGTGGCTCATGCCTGTAATCCCAGCACTTTGGGAGGCTGAGGCAGGCAGATCACCTGAGGTCTGGAATTCAAGACCAGCCTGGCCAACACTGCGAAACCCCGTCTCTACTAAAGATATGAAAATTAGCTGGGCGTGGTGGTGGGCGCCTGTAAACTCAGCTATTCAGGAGGCTGAGACAGGAGAATCGTTTGAACCTGGGAGGCAGAGGTTGCAGTGAGCCGAGAATGCACCATTGCAATCCAGCCTGGGCAACAAAAGTAAAACTCTGTCTCCAAAAAAAAAAAAAAAAAAAAAAAAAGAAAAAAAAATCTTCCCTTTTTCAAAGCTGTACTGTTGTTGGTAAATTATTCTTACCAACCTGTGAGTCGACTACTTCCTGATGCTGGGGCTCTGACACCTCACCCAGCATCTGGGACTACAGGCACACACCACCATGCCAGGCTAATTTTTGTATTTTGGGCAGAGATGGGGTTTCACCATGTTGCCCTGGCTGGTCTCAAACTCCTGGGCTCAAGTGATCCTCCTGCCTCAGCCTCCCAAAGTGCTAGGATGACAGGCATAAGGCACCGTGCCCGGCCTGAATGGTTACTGTTTTATTTGCCCTCACTCTCACTCAGACAGACATTTGACCAGCACCACATGTTACCTGTCATGGGGAAGACACGTTGTAAATGCCAGCCTGGCAGAAAAGTGCGTCATCAGAGAGGAGAGAGGGACATTAAACAGTGAAGTACATTTTAGTGGGACGACGACAGTGCTGGAGATTTGCATGGTGGGGACAGGCGTGGAGGGTGGGTGCTAATCCGCTGTGTGTGTATGTGTGTGTGGTGGTGGTAAGGGAGGGCTTCCTGGAAGAGATGACATCTGAGCTTAGTGTTAAAGAGTAAGTAGGACTTATTCAGGGCACACGGAGGGGATGGTGTATGCTAGCCAGCTAGAGAGGCTGGCATTAGGGAGGCACAATGAGACAAGGGTCCTGGCTTGTGCAGATGTGTAGGCTGGGGTGGGTGAGTGAGGTTGGTAGGGATCCCACTGGTGGGGATCTTGCAGGCCTTGGTGAGGAGTTTGGGTTGTGTCTTGGGCGATGGGGAACCTTGGTAGGTGCAAACACATCACCCTTGCCAGATGTATATTTTTGATAGTTCTCACGCACTGCCAAGGTGAGCTATAGTCTGTGCTGGGTGGCAGATGGAGGGAGTGGGAAACAAGTCTTGAGGGAAAAGTAAAGGTTTTCAGAGGCTGTAGCCATGGTTCAGGAAATAGTGGTTGGTAGCTGGAACTGAGAAAGTGGAGGCAGAATGAATAGGAGGGGAGTTGGGGGATGGATGTAGGATGTTGCATTCACTGAGTGGGATGTTCGGTTGCTGAGATGCTACTGAGGAAGAGTGACATGTCAAGGACAAAACAACTTGGTGATCTAATGGACAAGGGGCCAACAATGGAGATCTGGAGTGCAGCAGTGGGGCAGGTCTTGGGGTACCCATGAAACATCCAGATGAATCACTCAGAAACAACTAAACATATGAGGTAGAAGCTTGAAGGATAGGTCTGGGCTGAAGATCTGGACCTGGGAGTCATTGAGAGATAGTGAAACCAGGGAGCAAATGAGTGAGAAATAGCAGGCCAAACACAGAATAAGGGCAACAACATTTGCGGGATGGGCAGGAAGAGAGGAACAGCAAGAGTGGCAGCCCAGAAACAAAGAAGAGTGGTGCAATGGAAACCATGGGAATTCTGCATCAGTCAGGGTCTGCTGTGTTGTGCTGCAGTGACAAACAGCCCCCAAATCTCAGAAACAGAGATCGAGTAACATAACCATGTCAAGACAGCTTCTGCCTTTTGCCAGGGCCCAGGCATGGTGCAGCTGTAACCCAGAGTCTCTGGGTTTTGGTTTTTCGGGTACACACTGAAAAAAATACCCACTTGCAACTGTCACACCTTGACTTCTTGCTGTTTCAGAAAAGTTCCAGGAAGAAGCCTAGCCCTGGTAAAACAAAAACTGGTTGGATGCAGAAATGCCTGAATTGGAGGTGATCTTTGAAGAATTACCCATATATCCGTACTAAAAACCCTGCCCAGAAAGGAGCTTACTCACCGTTTTCTATACATGTGACTTATGTAGAAGCACGATCCGCAACTGCACCTGCACTGACTTTACTCCACCTCTGCATACGATGACTCAGCTCTCCAGTCCAACACAGCCCAGTTTTTACCTGTGTTCCGGGAGGCACTGCTTTGCAAACTATCCCTTGTGTCCATCTTACTTGTTGTAAGTCATAAAATTCCCTTGGTAAGTTCTCCTTGGTTGTGGTCATTGGACTGTCACCTACCAAGCGAGAAAGGCCAGTCATTGTGTGAGTAACATAGCTTCTCCCTGTGATGCCACCTGTTTCATGGCAGAGGTAAAGGGGCAATCACAACCATGCACTGCTTCTTGAGACTTTTGCTCCAAAGTGGCAGATGTCACTCCTGCTCATATTTTATTGACCAAAGTCAGTCCCAGGCCAAACCTGGGGTCCACAAGACAGGGAATTATAATCCTTCCCAGAGTGGGGGCACATATGTCCTGCACAGGCATACAATTGAGCATAGGTACAGAGAATGCAGAAGACAGGAGAGACCAGCAGAGCAAAATGTAGCCGAGACAGAGGGATGATAAAGACAGAAAAACCTCGTCCAGGGTTGTAATTGGTGGATCTCCACTGGATTCACCAAGACCAGGCTGGATGCGGTGGTGTCCCTACTGGATCTCCACCAGACTCACGGAGAGCAGGTTGGGTGGGGTGATGTCCCCACTGGATCTTCACCAGACTCATTGAGAGCAGGCTGGGTGGAGTGGTGTCCCCACTGCAGCAGAGACAGGCAAGTAGCCAGGGCAAAGACTACAAGAGTCATCTGCTCTTTTGGGAAGTTTGCAAGGTGAAGAAAGATGGGTAAGGAGGTTGGTAGCTGGGAAGAAATGCTGAACAGGAGAGGGATTTGAATGATTCTCTTACTTCTGTGTTTTCTTTCCAACCAGACACATCTATATGGCAGAGGGCAAAAGTGGCCCCAAATTCTTCCCCATTCTGTATTTGTACCCATCCAAAGAGACCTTGGAGCTCCTACTGAGAGGGAGAGTCGTTCTCCACCTCTTTAACCAGCTGGCCCTTTGACTTGCTTTCACCAGTGGGCCTGGGTGAACCTGACCCAAGAACCTGAAAAGAGCTTGTGCTTGGAGCTTGCCCACTCCCTGCTGTTGGAACCCTGAGACAGCCTGTGGTCGAGCCTGGGCTAGTTTGCTGGGTAATGGCAGACCTGTGTGCCAGGGAATCCTTTCCAGCCCTACCTTGCCCCAGTCGATAGCCAGCCGACTCTACAAGTGGAGCTGCCTTACCAACCTGTGGCCTGTAGCTGACCACAGAGGCAGCCCAGCCAAGCCCAAAAGACCTGCCCTGTTGAGTCCAGCCTAATGAGCCAACCTCTGGAATTGGGAGCTAAATAAATACTTGTTTCAGGCTACTGCGTTTTGGGGTACTTCATTTTGCAGAAAAAGCTAAGTGATATAGCCTGCGTAATCCAAGTGTTTCATGATGAACAGATTATCTGTGAATTTTTACTGGAGGCCTGAGCTCACCAAATTTTCCTTTTTGATGTCTACTAACGTAACTACTTTAGGATAGGAACTGCCTGTTACTTCTGTTTCTTCAGTCCCTGACCTGGAGTGTGGCCTGTAGTAAGTACTCAGTAAATGTCTTTTGAAAGAATGAGTGTTTGAATTCCATTTACAAAACACCACCAGACTATAGACTTTGGGTGATGATGTGTCAGTGCAGGTCCATCCATTTTAAGAAATGTATGGCTGTGGTGTGGGTGTCAACAGTGGGAGGCTATATGTAGGTGAGGCAAGAGGCATGAGGCATATGGGCACTCTTGTTGTACTTTCTGCTCAATTCTGCTGTGAATCTACAATTGCTTTGAAGGATAAAGTTTATTAATTAAAAAAAAAAAAAAAAAAAAAAAAGACGAGAAAACCCCCAGCAGAGTTTTCAGCTGAGTTTTGGAAGCTGGGTGGGGGAAGTGATTGGCACAGGCTCTGCAATGCTCATGGACAACAACAGGGCCATTCTTCTGTCCCAGTGCAGAGCCATGGTCACCCTCCAAAGTCTCTACCCCATACATAACTTCCACCCAAGGGCACCAAGATGGCCCTGCAGTCACATTAAAAAGATGATGGATATGAATATTTTATCTTTTCTCCCTTCTTGTCAAAACCCACAATATTGCTTTCCATAAATCAATTTCACTTGAGCACTCTGTCCGGGGTGCAGCATGCCTTTATGTATTTAGTCTTTGATTTGGTCTCTGGCCTGCCCTTTATGAACAGCCTGACTCTCAGAGACTCTTCAGAGCAGGGACATTCTGATGGTGAGCGGGTGGCTCCCTAAGTTGAGCGACTTCTCATCAACTTCATTGCTTTTACATTAAAATCATCACTTCAGCTGGGGAAGTGGGGGCTGAATGTTAGCTGCTTAATTGCACCCATCTTTCAGCCCTCTTCTCAGAGACTGATTCCAGGGCTTTCTTAGCATAATACATGCTGGGGTCTGTAAACGCAGAAAGTGGCGGCCTCTCAACCAGCACAGCAAAGCCAATTGATGCATTTCTCCTGTTAAATTTACTGGCTTTATTGAAAGGTCTTTTGGGAGTTGCTTGCTCATTAAATACACCAAATACAAAATCTCTCTTAATACAGTATTGTCTTGGTAATATAGAAGACTTTCCCGAAGTGAGCTCAGAGATATGGAACTGTCAAAGCTTTTAGGAGGCCACACTCTCAAAGGTTGCGCTTCCTCTCATAATCGGCTACTCTGCAGTTTTGTGATTTGGGGTGCTCTTCTGTCTAAATCTAGTCCAAAGCATCACCCTCCTATTGCCCCACCCCATCCCCTTTCAACTTCCAGGTCAGCATGTGGCCAAAGATGTGACAGCTCCCAGAATCATAGAAAATTTTACATCAGATTTCTCCACTGACTTTTACTTTTATGTGTTTATTCATTTATTTATTTATTAGAGGCAAGGTGTCATTCTGTTACCAAGGCTGGAGTGCAGTGGCATAATCATAGCTCACTGCAGTCTCAAACTCCTGGGCTCAAGTGATCCTCCCACCTCAACCTCCCAAGTAGCTGGGACTACAGGCACATGTCACCGTGCCCAGTTAATTTTTAAAATTTTTATTGTAAAGATGGGGTCTTGCTATGTAGCCCAGTCTTGTCTTGAACTCCTGGCCCCAAGTGATCCATCCACCTCAGCCTCCCAAAGTATTGAGATTACATGTGTGAGCCACCATGCCTGGCCTCCACTGATTGTTAGAATTGAGGAGTGGAAAGATTTAGAAACACGCAATCCTTCAGCCAGGTGTTGGTTCTGATTTTGTGTGGTGGCAGGAGGATTAATCTGGTGGTGGAAGTGGGGAATGGGACAGTGGCTGTTTCTTCCCACTCCCAGATACTTTGGGACCCCAAAGTAGCAGTGAGAACTTGGGACATGTGACCCTGAGTCAGACCCTGGCCGCACCGGCTGAATTCTGCTTCCAGCGGGACATGGCAGGGGTGGAGCGAGGGTGTGTCCCCCCAACCAGGGCAGGGTCACAGAAGGAGCACTGAGCTCTGAGCACTCCTGCTTGATGTGACAGGTTGATGAAGTCACTTCATAAGTTCTGACTGTCAGTTTCTCTCTAAGTAAAATCAGGTTAGAAATTCCATTCCCTCTGTTATAAGTTTGGTTTAAAAAAAAATAAAAGATTCCATTACATTCCTAAAAGGATATGGGTCAGCCAACAACGCAGGAAGTCTTGGATAATTTTAACAGAACAGAAATAGAAGGGAAAGCCCAGAGTGAAGGGGAGGAAAGGGAGCCTGCACATATTTAGCCAGACAAGGGATAACAAGCGCTATGGGATGCTCTGAGCAAAAAGCTGAGGATGTGCTGGTGCAATGGTGGCTACCCCATCTCTTCACTGCCAAGGTAGAAACCTTTGGCTGCTCAACCCCAACATCTTTCTCTCTGCCCCTTCCTTCCAGAACTCCAGGTTTTTCGGGTCTATATGGTAGCTGCCAGGAGACCACCAGTTAGTATAGCTGTCCCTGTGTGATTCCCTTCCTCACCCCTGACAACCTGGGCTGGGCCCCTGTCCTCAGTGGATACAAAACTTGGGATTCATCCTCCATGATTCTTTTTCCTTTGCCTGCCACCCATCCTGCCCTGTAGGATTCAGTGATGAGAAAACCCAGCCTCGATCTTGCCCTAAGGAGCACACAGTTGTTGAGTGAGATGTGCCAGGCTGTTCTTCTGTCCCCAGTTATTGACTGCCTCCTGGAAGGAGATCAGAATACCTTTGTCCACTGGGACTTTACTTGGAATTTGCAGTGTCTCACACTGCAGGAGGGTGAGGCTTCCACACCACCCTCTGACCAGGCCATGGATCTTGCTTTACCAATGGAAGGTGTGGCCACTGTGAACAGAAGGACCATCCCTTGGTTTTGCCATTGCTGTGTTCTCTCTGCCATGGCAAATGCATGTCCTGAGTGGAGATGCTCCTTCAGCCTTGATCCTGGAAGGAAAATGACATGCAGAACCAAGTCAGGGATGATGTGTGGCCAGAGCAGGAAGTAAATCCTTATTGTTGTAAGTTGGTGAGGTTTGTGGCTGGTTTGTTATCTAAGCATATCTTAGCTAAAGCTGACTAATACGCACTGAGACCAGAATTATGTATTATAAATATGTCTAAATAAAATGTGTAAAATATAACCGCAGCAAGTGCTCTGATGAAAGGTCCCTGAAGCCATGACAGCACATGTCAGAAGGAGCTGGCCCAGCGAGGCAGCAGCAGGGGTTAAGGAGGTGAGGAGAAGGGGGAACCACATTCTAGGCAGAGGGAACAGCACCTGCGAGGTCCCGAGTTGGGAGGTGGGTGTACATCTGAGGAACAGAAAGTAGAGGGAGTAGGAGTGAGAGGGGAATGGGTGTGGGATGAGGCAGGGGCTTATGGAGCAGGCTGAGGATTTAGGTCTTTATCCTAAGAGCAAGGACAGTGATGGAGCACTGGAAGTGGACTGGGGACATATGAGACAGGACTTTATTTATTTATTTAGTTTTTGAGACGGAGTCTCCCTCTTTCACCCAGGCTGCAGTGCAGTGGCGTGATCTTGGCTCAGTACAACTGCCTCCCAGGTTCTAGCGATTCTTCTGTCTCAGCCTCCCGAGTAGCTGGGATTACAGGCACGCACCACCACACCTGGCTAATTTTGTATTTTTAGTAGAGATGAGATTTCACCATGTTGGCCAGGCTAGTCTTGAGCTCCTGACCTCAAGTGATCTGCCTGCTTTGGCCTCCCAGAGTGCTGAGATGTTTTTAAAAGCTCACTAGGCTGTAATGTAGTAGGTGGTTTTGGAGGTGGGGTGGGGTTAGGGGAGGCAGAATAGAAGCAGGGAGACAAGGTAGCGGGTATAGGGAGGTCCAGGTGGCTTTCTCAGGGCTTGGGCTCTGCTGGGAGCTCAGCACTGAATGGTGGTCTGCACTGAGCTGGGAGGTGGGGCTGTGGTGTAGCCAGACCCCAAGCAGAGCCCTGAGTGGCAAGGGAGTGCTAGCGGAGGGAGTAGAGGCTCAGGTTGATCTGCAAGACTCGGTGAGTCTCCTCTGGGGCTCTCTAGGGACCTCCAGAAGAGGAGTAGTCAGGTTATTCTTGGACTGAGCCACCATCTGTCTCTGTCACCTTGTGAAGGATGATGGGTGAACCATTCCTGGGTCCCTACATTGCACCAGGCACTGCATTTACCCATTGTGGGGAATGGAGGCCTTAACCTTTATTGTGCCATGGAATACTTCGCAGTCTCAGAACAATGCTTTGAAATGCATAAAATAAAAGATATGGCATTGTAAATGAAGCCAATTTTATGGAAGCACAATTATTAAAATATTTTTTTAAATCTTGAAGTAGGAACAGGCTTCCTTGTTAGCACCTTACCTCGTGTCAAGTGACTATCATTTTGCAGCAGCGATAAGCATAAGTGCTGTCTAGAGGTATCTGCAACACCGTGGTATGATGAGGACAATATCTGTGCTTTCTTGCGGTGATGAAGTGGAAGGCACTGATCAGACTATTTTAATTTATTACTACATTTGTAATTTAAGGGAATAGTAAATGTTAGTTAGAGGTGGGTGAAAATAAAGATGTCACCTTTTTTTTCTATCCTAGTTCACGGACTCCATGAAGCTGAGCCTCATTTGTCTCATATTGAAATGTGGGTCATAGCATCGTGTTAAGGGCTGTTAGGAGATTGGGGAACAAATATCATGTTTCATCTCGAAGGTCTGATATCATCTGTCCAAGACCCAAGTGAAGGCTCGAGGTGAGGTGCTCTGATTTGGAGTAACCCAGAGCTGAATTCCACTTCTCATGGCAAATCTTGCCTCCCTCCTGAACCTTGCCTTTCCAGCTGGCCCTCCCTGTCAGGGCCTCCCAGGCTGCTCCTTCCCATTCTTAGCATGTGACCCAGGGCACTGTCAGGAACATCCACCTGAAAGGCAGCCACCGTTCCTAAGAGTCCAGGCCTCCTGAGGCACTCTCCTTGCCTTTGGCAAATCCATCTGGAGTGCGGAGCAGCTTCCTGAAATCCAAGCATCGATAGGAACAAACTCAGGTGCACACCCACTTTTGTGGCCAGGTTGGCTTTCCAGAAAATGGAATCGATGCCTGGACTGTGGGCGCCTCTCAGTGTAGATGCACACAGTGGGCAACCCCAGCCATTCCAAATGGTGCTGATGGGGGCGGCAGGCATGGTCTTTGCTGCTGCTGGCCCATGTGGCCTTGACCCAAGCCCTCCAAGCCTCCATCTTTCCACCTATGGGTTGAGCTCCTCGTCTGTTCTGCTACCTTTCCCCCAGACCAGCAGCAACCTGCAGAGCACCATGATGAGGGTAAGGGCCTGTCCCTACCATGCGCTTGCTGAGCGACCGTGGCCTTCACCCCCGGAGCCCATGTTTCCTCACCCTTGAAATGGGCTTATTTCTCAAGGGCTGTTTTGTGAATTAGAAATGTGCTTGATAGCTCATCCCGAATGCTTAATATTCATCAAAAATGTCATGTGCCCCACACAGGACTCTTGACAGACTCACCCTGCCTCTGTCCAATCACACTGCTTCTCTGTTGTGAACCTTATCGTGATTCCCATCTCGTTCAGCTCCTTGCAGCAGCTTATAGAGTCCTCAGTGATCTGACCCTCTCTCCCTCCTACCCCTTCCCCACCCACATTCACAGCCCCTCCAGCCACATTTTCCAAGTGCTCACTAAGCCTATGCCTGAGCAGGGCCCTGGTGCTCGTTCTGCCTGGAGCGTCTTCCCTGCTTGTGCCTCATGCCCTGCTCCTTCTCATCAATTAGTTCTGGGCCCAACGTCATCTCCCAGAGAGGCTTCTTGGACTGATCTGCTTGGAATGACCCCTCGCATCTCTCCACCCTCCATCTTGCTTTAGTTTTCTTCCTGATCCTCACTGATCTCTGAAATAACAGTGTTTATTTATGTTCTTGTGTGTGATCTTCCTCCCCAACGGTCAGGGGCACCCCACGAGCACAAGGACTCTGTCTTTTGTTTGCTGCTCCTACAGGTGCCTGCTAGCGAGCCTTGCACATAGTTGGTGCTCCAAAATACTTGCTAACTGTAAGAAGACATTTTGGAGAGAATTGAGAAGAACAGAATAAGGACTAGATGTTAGATAATATGAAGAAATTAATACTTTGGTTCAGTATAATAATGGCATTCGGGTTAGGATGAAAAAAGAAGCCTTCACTGTTTGTTATAAGCTGCAGTATTTACGGGTAAAATGGCATGTCTGGGATTTTCTTTTCTTTTTAAATTTTGTTGTTGCGGTTGCTGCTGTTGTTGAGATAGTCTCTTTATGTTGCCTAAGCTTGTCTCGAACTCCTGGGCTCAAGTGATCCGCCGGTCTCGGCCTCCCAAAATGCTGGGATTACAAGCATGAGCCACTGTGCCCAGCCAATGGAATTTTCTTTAAAATAGTCCAGTTTAAGAAAAAAGTAGGATGGCGGCAAGAGAAGACAAAACAGCAACGGCCAAATGTTGACAACAATGAAAGTTACGAGTATACTTGGGTTAATTCTATTATTCTCTTACCTTTGGTAGGTGTAAATATTTCCATATTAAAGAGTTAAAAACGTGTGTTTGTAGAACTCATTGAAGACTGAGTGACTAGTGTATAAAATGCTTGTAGCACAGAGTCAGACTCACAAGGGACGCGCTGGCACTGGGCTAAGCACTTTGCACGCATAACCTTACGGAATTCTCCTGATGATACTGTAAATTAGGTATTTTTATTATCCCCATTTTGAACATGGAGAAACTAAGCTTGCTGGAGATGAAATAACTTTTCTTGGTAGAATCAAGACTTGACTCTAGAACCTGAGCTATTAGTCACTGGTTGTCTATCATCTGGGCTAAGTTACAGGGGAGACTCAGCCCGTAGGGGCCAACCCTACAGGGCTTGGAAGGCTGACGGCAAAAAAGCAGCCAGTTTCACGCTTTGGACATGAAGCAGCCAGTGTCCGTGCCTTTCCCGTGGGGGCTGGAAAGAGGACTGTTGAGGACAAACAAAAGAACTCCTGCCTGACCCCGTGGAAAATAATGTTTTCCTAAGCATACACTGGTTTGTGATTGAACATCAGGTGATGCTGCTCCCTAGTGCCCTAGTAAGAGCAGAGTTAGGCATGGCTATGGCCAGGTGGCATCCCAGGAGGAACGCTAGATTAGAAGTTCCAAGATCATCTCCCTGTTCTGATTCTTAGAGGCCTTCCACAGCTCTAGCCAAAGTGATCAATGTGGAGGAGGCCTTGTCATCCAAGCCTAGCAAGTCAGAGTCAGTCAAGGGGCATTTGCGTGACCTGGAAGCAGCATTCTGGCTCCCTCCTGCTGGGCTTGAAGCCAGAAAGGGATAAATTCAGGGTGGCACTGCCCCTTACTATCTGAGGGGAGACCTTGTCAGAGAAGAGAGCCTGCAAAGGAAGCAGAGCTGAGCTGATCCATCCAGCTCCTGGATCAAGCTGTATCTGATGTCAGGCTGTCCACGGACCTGTCAGTTAACAAGAGCTAGCACATTTGCCTCTTTGCTTACCCACTTTGGGTTGTGGTTTTTGTCACTTGCAACCAAAGAGTTCTAACGGCTGTAATATATTGGCTGCTTGGGAGTTTGAAAAACCCATTTGTGGATGGGGAGCTGCTGCACGTTTTTGAGCTGAGTGGCCAGCCCTGAGCCTCACTCCAGACAATGTCTATGGTGCTTCTTGGAGGAGGAGTGAGCAGGTTGCCCACACTCACCCTGGCCTGGCTCTGCCACCTTGTCTCTGCCTGTTGCCTCTGTCTGCCATGGAAGGTGAGGCTCTGAGCTTCCACCCGCCCTGGTGCTGGCTTCACTCACCAGCATCTTCTCTGTGAGAGAATGAACCTCACATCAAAGTGGCGTAGCAGCTTTCCTTAAACAAAAGAGTCCTTCCCCTCCCTGCTGCCTTGCACAGGCAAGAAACTGCATTTAACCACCTGCAAGTTTCCTTTCACGGCCTCCTGTCATTACGGGAATGCTTTGATGGGGCGCTGGGATGTGGGAGATGGGGAGGCGCACTCCACCATCACAATTAACTTGTTAGAGACAATGACTCCCAGCCAAGACGCCTGCCTGTGTGGAGTGTCGGGCGGGTGTGATGAGAGCCTGGGGCCCGTGGTGGGGGCCCTGGGCCTCTGGGGTAGAGACCATCTGAGAGGGGCCCCAGCTCTTTGCTGGCTCTGTGAAGGTGCCAGTTGGTGGTCTCAGTGCACAGGGCGGCCACAGTGGCTCCATGCATCCCCCGACACCAAATGCCATCTTGGCACTGTGCCACGCTGAGAAAGCCAAGAGCTCAGCCCCTGGCACAAGACAGTTTCAGTTTTTGAGGCTATCGTCAGCTCCCATCACTGCTCTAAGACTGTCCTTTATCTGTAAAATGGGGCTAGGAAGAGGATGCCCATAAGGGGTAATGGCATGTCTGGGCTCTGTGTGCATCATTTCTATCCTTATCAACAAACAGTGGGCCTCCCCCCAGCAGTCCTAGAAGAACGACATGGCAAATACTGCCACCGTGGTGATCTCGGGTGTGAAAAACCTCAGCCAGGAGGGTTTTGGGGTTGTGCGAGCCACTGGCTTGGGCTCCTTCCCTTCTCAGAGCTGTCTCTGGCATCTGGAAGGGTGGTGACCATGGAACCCCTTCCCTAGCAGTGAGAGTGGCTGTTCTAATCCATTCTCCCAGACCTTTTGACCCCCCGACTCAGGGGGATCCCGGGACTTTAGGACTGAAAGGTCTCTCGGGGTCTCCAAGTTCCCCACTCCTTACTGCCAGCCACAGCTGACTCCTAGGATGGCTCACCCTTGCCTCAAAACTCACACAGCTGAGACCACAGAAAGCCCAGCCCCTGGGATTCCTGAAGACTTGAGGTGGTGGCTATGGTCTTCTGGTTGCTCTGGGAGTCTTGCCTGTCTCCCCCTCACTGCCGCCTCCTCCAGGAAGGCTTTTGAAAGGATCAGTGAAGCCTCAGCTACCCCACAGGTTCTGCCCTCTGCCTCCCTCACCATGGCCAAGACGGGATGGGTTTTGAGGTGCCCTGCTCCTTAGTCCTGTGTGCAGCTCTCCTGGCAGAGTGGAGAGTTGGTGGTAATTGGCAGGGAAGTGATTGGGTATTCTTGTGTCTCTGGCCTTAGTAACATCAGCATAGCCCTCAGTGCCTACTTTTCTCCCTTCCCCTGCCACCCCTGGGTTCTCTATGGATGGTAGCTCTGGTGAGCCCATGGTACTTTCCTGCTAAGTCTCTCTGTTCCCTGCCTTGTTTCTCTCCACATGGTGGCCCTGATTAGCTGTAAGAAATGCCAAGCTGAACCTGCCAGTCTTCTGTTATTTTATTTTATTTATTTAGAGACAGGGTATTGCTCTGTTGCCCAGACTGGAGTGCAGTGGTGCAATCATAGCTCACTGCAGCTTCAACCTCCTGGGCTTAAACCATCCTCCTACCTTAGCCTTCCAAGTGGCTGAAACTATAGGTGTGTGCCACCACATCCAGCTATTTAATTTAATTTTTTTTTTTTTAGAAATGGGGTCTCACTGTGTTGCCCAGTCTGGTCTCAAACTCCTGGGCTCAAGCGATCCTACTGCCTCAGCCTCCCAAATTGCTGAGATTATAGGCATGTGCCACTGGGCCTGGTCATTCCTTTATTTTAAGCCACAAAACTGACTAGTCTGGTTTCTGCCTGGGTCTCCACCTCATACCCCGATTCTTCATATCTCTCACTGGGGCCTTTGCACCTGCTGCTCCCTCTGCTGGGAGCCTCTCTTCCCCTGCTTCAACTCCCCCAGGTTGAAATGCCTCTTCCTGACCTGGCTTTCCCAGCGGGGGTCTGAAGCCACAGCCTCTGCAGCCACTCATGGGCCACCCCACACTATCCCCTCCCAGCACCTTTTCCCTCCTTCTCCTTCTCCTTCTCCTTCTCCTTCTCCTTCTCCTTCTCCTTCTCCTTCTCCTTCTCCTTCTCCTTCTCCTTCTCCTTCTCCTTCTCCT
>NW_016808100.1:666853-770628 GCF_001698545.2 Rhinopithecus bieti
CCTCCTCCTCCTCCTCCTTCCTCTTCATGGAGTTTCACTCTTGTCACCCAGGCTGGAGTGCAATGGCACGATCTTAGCTCACTGCAACCTCCATCTCCTGGGTTCAAGTGATTCTGCCACTTCCAAGTGATTCTCCAGCCTCCAAGTGATTCTCCCGCCTCAGCCTCCCGAGTAGCTGGGACTACAGGCATGTGCCAACACACCCAGCTAAT
This sequence comes from Rhinopithecus bieti, assembly GCF_001698545.2. Taxonomy (NCBI): domain Eukaryota; kingdom Metazoa; phylum Chordata; class Mammalia; order Primates; family Cercopithecidae; genus Rhinopithecus; species Rhinopithecus bieti. The sequence continues at coordinate 667,066 of NW_016808100.1, forward strand.
TTTTGTATTTTTAGTAAAGACAGGGTTTTACCATGTTGGCCAGGCTGGTCTCGAACTCCTGACCTCAGATGATCTGCCTGCCTCGGCTTCCCAAAGTGCTGAGATGACAGGCGTGAGCCACTGCACAAACCACGCCTTTTCTCTTCTTATCTGTGTGGCCATATCTCCCCCGCCTCCCTCTCTGTTGTGTGACTGCCCACCCCATAAGGGCAGGGAGGGTCTGCGCTGCTCCCCACTATACCCCTGGCTTCTAGGGTAAGACCCGGTTTACGGAGGCCTTTCCCCACCTGACACCCATCCTGTCCTGCCAGGTAACCCAGGAGACCCCCGAGCCGAGGCCTGGTATCTGGGTGAACCATCCTGGTTCCATCGCAGCACACAATGGCAGCTAAATAATTAACTCTCCAATTATAGGCCCATAATAGAGGCTTAATCTGGGGCTCATTGGTAATGAGCCTGTTCACAGAAGGCCTTTCATCTGGGCCCCAGCCCTGCGCCGCTCACAGAGCCCCCGCCTTGGCTGTGTGTCACAGCCCACCCTCCTGCTCACCAGGGCCTCGGCCCTGCATCCTCAGCCTGGCTGTGGCCCACCTCCCAGCCTGTGAGGTGTCCTGGGCTGTGTCTGCGGTCCCAGGTAAACCCTGGGAGAAACGAGCCTGCTCTGACCTCTCCTCCCAGGGCTGGGTGGGCAGCAGAGCTCAGAGCCTGTAGCAGATGCCTCTCTGCCAGGACAGGAAGAGCCTGGAAACTACCGGGAAAATGTGCCCCCGGAGCAGAAGGCCCCCCTCATTATGGAGACACACCAATTGGCTCGGCCCATGAAAGCCTTCAGGTTTGAGAACGTGAAGACTTAATTGCCTTATGGACATGGAAAGAATGGAGGGGCTTCTCCAGGGAGCGGTTCCTCGCCTCGTGCTTTCTCTCTCCCCCACTGGATAATGACAGGACTTATGACTGATTAAAGGGGGAAGACAAACTCCCCTCTGGGGGGCCAGTGACAGGTTCCACCTACATTTAAAGCATGCCCCCTCCTCAACTCCACTCCTCCTCCCTCCGACTTTTCAGAGGTGATTTTAATTGCTTTTCCCAGGTGGAGAGAGGGAGTGGAGATGAGGGGTGCGCGGGGAATTTCACATTCGGCAGCGGCCCCTGTATCTTGGTTCTTACTGGGGCACGCTGTTCCTGTGGGGCTTGTAATCGCAGTAAATTTGTGGTCCAGGGCGGCTTGGAGAGCAAACAGGCACACAAAAACTCCCCTCTCTCATCTCTGGGCTCAGGGCTCGTGGTTCTGTCCCTGGGCCCTCTGGCCTCCCCTCCCTCTGCACCCCACCCTGCTCCCTCTGCTCTGGCCACACAGACCTCTCATGCTCCTTCCCGCTACCCAGCTTCTCTGGCCTCTGCGCCTCTGCCCTGAGCGGTGCCCTCTAGTTGGAAAACACAACTTCCTCCATCTTTGTAGAGCATCCTTGTTACTTGGGTGTGGCTGCAAAGGGCCCTGACTGCTCACCCTGCAGAATGTCCAGTACATCCTTTGGAGGCCTCTCCCATCATTTTGCCCTCACGCTCTCAGTATATTTATTTGCATTTTTATCAAGGGTCGATCTCCCCTAACTGAAATGCAAGCTCTGTGAGAGCAGCCTTGTCTGCTTGGTGGTTACTCATGATCAAGGGCAGTGCCTGGTAGGTAAATATTTGTAGAAAAATAGAAGGGAGCTTCCCCTTATGGATCCGCAAGTGTTGTTTGGGCCCCATGGGCTTGGCGGAAAGCCTTGCCTCACTGGGAATGGGCCCCTTCTAGGACTTTGCCATTGACAATGGCGCTTTCTGGAAGTCACCTCCATTTCCAAGCTGGCCCGGTGGGGCCCAGATAACGAAGCTGCTTTAACATAAATAATTTGCTTCTGAGGTGTAAGAAGTGGGGAATATTTTTAGAAGGCCTGCCCTCCTAGGGGAAGTAAATGACTTATGAAAACGGGATTTTTCAAAGTGGCCTTCAAGAGAAAAGGGAGCCGTGTGTGATGGCCAAAATGGAATTCTATGAATTAGTGCGACTCATTATTCTGGCCGTACGCACACAGAAACACGCACACACACACACACGCACTCACTCACTTTTCCTCCTGCCTTCCATTTCATGGTCTTAGCTCGAATCTGAAATAAAACCCTGGCAGCCCTCCTCCCCTGGCCCTCAGCGGCGGCCTGTCTGATTGGATGCCTCCCACAGCCCTGAAGACCAGAGCTTCAAGGAGGAAGCCGCCAGGGACACGCTGAGTCCTGGCTTCTTAAAGTGCGCCCGTAAGTTACCTTGAAATGTTATTTAAAAAAAAAAAAAAGTATTTTAGGTTCAACAGACACTTGGGTTCCTGTTAACAACTCATTTAAGGAGAAAGTGGGGGGAAAGCATTCAGATCAAGGCTTCTTTGACAACGTGAACCTCCTTACTTTGAATCCTTACATTGTCGATGGGATGAAAGATTTCGTGGAGACGCAGATGGGTAAATGCGCAGGTGAGAAAGGACAGATGTTCGCTACAACGGAGACGCAGGGATCTTGGGATGAGCTTTGTCTGGCCAATAATGGAGAATAGATATTGGAGGGAGGGGGCAGTGGGAGACCCAGAAAACCAAGACACAAAAACCACTTTTGTGGCCATTGTGTTTCCACTGGAGTCTTGATCTAAGGAAGATGTGCTGTTTGGAGAACTAACAAGACGACTGACTGCTTTGATGGGTCATGTTCTGAAAACCAAGGTCTACAGAAGTCATCCGTGGCTGGCTCCCTGGGGCCTTTCTCCCCTTTTCTACAAAATCTGGCTGCCAAGGAGGCACAGATATGTTTTCTGCCCATCACCCCTCAAAGCCCCAGACAATCAGCTCAGACTGTCTTTTCTTGAAGGTTCATGGTTGCATCCTGGTGCCCATAGGCTCAACTTTGAACTTCTCAGCCAGCAGCCAAGGGTTGCCATGAGCTAGCTCCACCTCACCTTCTCTTGCCAGTCCCCACACCTCCCCAAGACCCTACTCCCACCAGACCAATCTTCTGCCTGATCCCACATTATTCTTTCCTCCTCCATGGAGGTCCCCTTCTCCAAAGATTCTCCTGTCTACTTGTGTGAGGTTTACTCGTCCTGGACAACCTGACTTCCAGGAGCCTTCTGAGCCCATCTTCACTGAGCTCTTGTGAGTTCTGATTCTATGTGCCTTTGATCCATCTCATTGACTGTCTTTCTAGTCTACTCTCCCAAGAGGACTTTTTAACTCTTTCAAAACAAGGGTTCTGCCTGGGAGGTGCCAGCACACAACACAAGACCAACAGAGTGGGCACAATAAGAAAGTAATGGCCTCTTCCAAACAGCATGAAGTGGCCAGGCTGTGGACCAGAGGGTGCACATGATGTGGTTCACCACCCTGTCTTGGAGATCTTCCATCCCTGAGGGTGGAGGGAAGAACTCAAGAGAAACTGCCACCATAGTGCTGTCACCCACTGCTGACTACCCCGAAACCTGGAGGATGCCTTATCCCCTGGGGCAAAACCCAAACTATCAGCCTCTCTGTGTTGTCCCAACTCTTTTATTTTTCCAGAATAGTTCTTTCATTCAATAAAATTGTTGAGTGGCTCACTGTGTGCCAGGCACTGGGGATCTGGGGTTGAGTATCCCATATCCAGCTCCATTGTCTTGGGACTTACAGACAATGAATTAAGAGCCACATAAATGACTGATTACAGTCAGAATAAGTGCAATGACAGTTTAAGTGCAGGCTGCTCTGAATATTTAGAAAGACCTAACAATTGCTTCTCAAGGATGTTGTTTTACATCTGGTGGGTTTTGAGCAGGTTGCCCTACACCAGTGGCGAAAGGAGCCATAAGCAGCCTTAATGGGATGCTGAGCCTAGGGGGACTGTTGGAAGAAGCTCAGTTCTCACGGTGGATCTGAGGCGAGGCTGGTGCTCTGAGCGCTGGTGGAGAAGTATCTCCAGGCAGAGACTGTGCCTGGAATGGTTAGGAATGTGGAGGAAGTCAGAGCAGGAACCAGCTGTTCCCCCAACTTAGGCCATAGACAGAAATGTCTCAACATCCTCTGGTGCTAAGTGCCTTCTCCTCTTTCAAAGGAGGGCCTTCTTTTCAACAAGCTCCCATGTCCCATGCAAAGAGTCCTCCAAGCCTTGCTAGCATCACCCTACTGGGTACCAGTTACTCCCTCACTGGCTGTATTTTACTTCCTTGATTTTTCTATTAATGAAGCCAGTGAGCTGCTTTGTATTATGGCTTCTTCTGCTAGTGTTTATCTACTCTACATCATGGTGAGTTCCAGGAGAATTAAAATTATGTCTAGTTCTTTTTGATATCAAGGATCCTAGTGAGGGCATAAACTTGATAAACAAGTGTCTGGCATGCATGCCACTACTTCTGAATCCACTGGCCATGGCAGACATTATTAATCAATCCTGAAGCTCATTTCTGCTGTGCCTTGTTTGATATGGTTTCAAAGTGTCTCCTCAGAACACTGTCTTCTGGTTACCCTCTGGGGGAAGTCATTCCTCCTCCAATTTTGTTTTTAATAACTTAAATAATCATTCTTTTCTTCACGGTGCTCTTTCACTTGCAATTATGTACTTTTAAAGGCTTATTTAAGAACTGCTTCCCCAACTAAGCTGTAACCTTATGGAACCATGTCTGTCTTTGCTCATCACTGCAGTGGGGTGGTGAGCCCATCCCTTGTCCTCTGATAAGAGCTCAGTGCATGTTTGCTGCAAGTTGACTGAATGCTTGAGTAAATGAGTGATTTAAAAAGAGGACCCAGGTTTTGTCAAAATGCCTGGCTTAATGCTGGCTCGGTAGCTTCGTAACTGTGCACTTGAACAGGTCCCTCCCCTTCTCTGAACATCAGCTTCCCCATTAGTAAAACGAGGATGAAGTTGTTCCTTTTGCAGAGTTGCAGTGGGTGTCTGATGGTGGAAAATAAGTGAAAACGTTTTGTAACTCAGAGGCAAATGCTGGCAGTGGTGATTTTTGGTGTGGTTTCTCCCCTTTTCTCTGCTCCAGGGCTGGGAGCTGTTCAAGCAGAGGTTTCACTCTTCCGGAGCTTTTGGAGGATCTGGGACAAAGACTACCCTCCTGAGCTTGGAGGATGTGGGGAATTTTATCTTGGATTCAGGTTGGTTTGGGGGTGGTGCTAGCAGGCTGGTGTTCAGTGCGGGGGCCCAGAGGGTGCATGCCGGGAGCAGGCAGCTGCTCCTCCCCTCCTGCCTGGGTCCAGGGTGGCAGCCTCTCTGCTGCTGGGGCCCTGTGGGGAGGGAGCCTGAGAGGTCCTGGGTACTGAGCCCTGCCCATGGGAGGCATGGACGTGACTCTGGCCTTGACCATTTAGGATGCAGCATGGCCTCACTGCCCACCTGAACGAGGAGGGAGGGGCCGCTGTGTGCTGCACCCCTTTGTTGCTTCTACAGCTGGGGCCAGGCAGCCCCTTTCCTTTGGGGATTTGAAACCCTGGAGCCTGTTTCCCTACAGGCTGGTCCTTCTCTGGCCAGTGAAGCCTGCCTAATGCACCCTGGGGAGGGTGATGCCTTAAGCAAAGTGTCTCGAGCCGGCCCTGCTGAAGCTGATCCCAGCTGGCCAGGAGCAAGTGGGAATTCATGTGTGTGTTGTAGCAGCAGGTGGGGAGAGCTCAGGAATGGCCAAGTGCAATGGCAGGACCCTGACTGGCTGTTATCAATCCCAGAAAGGGGCATGGAATGGTGGGGCTGGCCAGGGTCCAGTGACTCCGGGAAAAAAAGAGCTCCACTCCCCTGTCCCCTGCCTCTCAGCTGGGGTGGGTGGCAGGACCCAACAGGAGTCAGGCCTTTCTCCCAGAAGGGCAGGGCCTGTAACTTGTCCTCCTAGAGGGTCAGTTCACTGGGGGAAATGGGTCCTGGCTACAGAGAAACCAGGCCCAGTCTCCCTTGGCAGTCAGAGATCTTGAGTTCCGGGGGCAGGAAGCAGAGGAGGGCCTGGGAGCAGTTCCCGCACAGGCAGATGGGGCTTGGGAAGCTTGAAAGTCTTTTTCTGCCACTCTCCTGTGCTAGCCCCATTCAACCACTCAGCAAAGCTAGACTCCACCCACTTCCCATCTCCTGCCTTTGCATGGGGTACCCTCATCCCATCTTCTATTTCCCTACAAGGTCCAATGCAAATGTCACCACCTCTGCAAGGACCCCCGTGACTCCTCCAGACAAGGTCAGTTGCTGCCCCTTCTTGGGTCCTACCCTCTTTTTTCTTTTTTCCATTACTAGGGTGTTCTCAGCTGAGTAATTATGAATTACCGATGGCAGTGTTATCTTCTGTCTTCCTCTAGACTGTGAGCTCCAAAGATATCATCATTGCGGTCAGCATCTGTCATTCCTGCCTGCCTTGCCTCCAGATCCACTTCCTTCTGTAATAGCACCTGTGGTCTCCAGTCCCCACCATGGCCCCCAGTGATGCTTGGCTCCTGGTCTCCATACCCTTGTGTTCTTCCCTCCCACACTGACCTGGGCTGAGTTGTGTGACCAATAGGACGTTACAGAAGAGAAGCAATGCAGCAGGGTGTGTGACTTCCCAGGGGACAGCAACAAGGGCCCTCTAGCTTCTGCCCTGTTCCCTTTTGTGCTGGTTGCTTGGATGAAGCCAACCGCCATGTTGTCAGGACACTCAAGGAGCCCCGTGAAGAGGCCCATGTGGAGAGGTGCTGAAACCTCCAGCCAACAGCACCAGCTGGCCAACTGTGAGATTAAGCTACCTGGAAAACGGATCATCCAGCCCAGCCAGGCCTTCGGATGACTGCAGCTTGGCTGACAGCTTGATGCCAACCTCATCACAGGCCCAGCTATACCACTGTGTTCCTGATCCACAGGAACCATGTGGTATGATATGTATTTGTTATTGTTTGGGGAAGAATTATTAACCAGCAAAAGAACCAATAAGTATCTCAGTTCCCCTTAGGAACTATCCTTCTTCCACTGTGTGTGGCCTTGGTGGAACTGGCACTTTCGGTGTTCCATCTTCCTTGGGCCAAGGGATGGGGGCCTTGACCCTAGAGAGGACAATGAGACCCTCTCTCTGGAATTTGTATCTTGAGCCAGAGAGACTAGATCAGGAAATGATTGGACTGATTTCCAGAAGCTACTTGACATCACGCACACACATGTAGAAACGCACATGCATATATATGTATAGACACATATACATATATACATATAAACACATACAAATATTTATGCACACCACATGCACATGCACCCATACATATATAAACATACATACGTATACACATGCACATATATTTTCCTTTTTTTGCCAAAGTTAGGTGCAGCCATCGCTAGCATCATCTTCACAGTGTCATCAGCAACCACACCACTCATATTAGGCCCTGGAACACATGTCATTCAGTAAGTGCCCAACCAGTGCATGTTGGATAAATTAAAATCCTAGAAATACGAATGAAGTCAGGGCTGCTTCTTGTGATCTTAACTTGTGTTTTGTTCATCGTCTTGGAGAAGATTTTGAAAGCCTGAGAATTGATGACCTTTGTTCTCTGTCTCCCTCCCTTGCCCACCTTACCAGAGGAGAGTAGCTTTGCGCTCAGTTACCTGCCACAGAAAGGTTCTGCTGCCAGGCAGGGAGTTGAAGGGGTCCGCAGACAGGCTGCCTGCATTGGTTTGGAAGCCCATGCTCCTTGAGCTGAGAACTGGGGTGAGAGGAAGGCATAAGCCTCAGAAGATAGCATGGCAGTGGCGGGGTTAGAGGGTAGAGAAGTGGTTGTTGTGAGCGGAGACTTTTGAGCTTTTGGGCTGTGACCTGCAGTAACTCAGCAGTGACCAGTGTAGGTTGGCACCAGACTCTGGGAATCCTACACACCCCAAGGTATTGCTCTGTCCAGGACCTTGGGGGTATGAGAGAGGGAGCCCCACTAAGGGATGGAAATTGAATTTCCACCAGTCCAGCTCAGCAGGGACCTGAAATCAGATTTTTAGGGATTTGATTTAGGGGGGTGTGCCTTTTCTCCTATACTCAGGTTTGTGGAGTAAGTCTCAAAGTTACTACAAGGGCAGGAATTTCCATTTTTTGGTCTTTGTTCATTACTGTTTTACGAAGCCTGGTACATTGCCTAAAACACAGTAGGCACTCAATAAATATTAGTGCTTAAAGGCACATGTAGAAAATGAAAATTTCCTGGGTGCCTGCTAAGTGCTAGAGACTCTTGAAACTTCACTTGGATTCTTCTTTTCACACCAACACTTGAAACTTGGTATTTTCTTTCACATTTTATTTCTCCTCCTTTCCTTCCTTCATTTCTTCCTTCTTCCCTTCCCAATCCTTTTCCAGTTGTCTGAATGTATTTGCATGTGTTCTTGTAAGCAGTGTATTGTTATATGTGTGTATTTTCCATCTGTGTTAAGACTAGAGTGTCACTTCTCATCCTATTTCCCATCTTTTTCACTCACCTCATTTTGCCATCCACCAGCACCCAGACACTCCTGCCAGTGCTGGGGTCCTTAAATAGATCTCCTGGATTGGAACTTTGGAATATACGTCCAGGAGTGGGGCTGCTTGCTAGGTCCCTGCAGTGTCCTTGTGTAATTTAACCCAGAACGACTCCAGTGGCCCACACTCCCTACCGCAAGGCATGAAGCTTCCTTCTTTTCCACATCTGTGCCAACATTGGCCTTCCCTAGCTTTCTAACATGTTTCAGTTTCATAGAGTGATACTTTGTGGTTATTTTAACTTGCATTTCTTGCCCTGATTTGGAGGAAAAGAATTGAAGTCTCAGAAAAGTGATGTTAGTGAGTAGCTGGGTTTGTGTCCACCTACCCGAGGCTTAGGCTCGTGGGCCTGGATGGGCTGATGGCTCGCCAGCAGCCGGGCCAGACTGTGTGGGCACCGTCAGGAGAGTAGCCTTCTGCTGTGATCGAGCCCCACCTGGTGGCGCGGGAAGGGAAGGGGAAGGGGAAGAGGAGGGAAAGAAATGGAAGGGGAGAAATTTACCCCAGCAGCTGCACAAGGCCACGCCCTGCCAGTCATTGCACACACGGAGGACATGGGCCAGGCCTTAAGGGACTTAGGTTTAGCCTCTGCCTCTGGAAGGTGAAAGGAACTAGAATAGCTTCACCATTGAGGAGCCTATTGTTTTTAGCAAATGAAACCAGAACTTTGTTTTAAACAAAAGCACTTAGTATATTTATTTTAAAATGTACTTTAAAGTAAAATATACACATCTAAAGGGCATAAATCCCAAGTGTACAGCTCAATGAATTTTTTAAGCTAACTGGCCTCCAGTCGGTCACATACCGCCTTTTCCAAGGACAGCCACCATGCTGACTTCCAACACTATAGATTAGGCCTAGGTCTTTTTTTTTGGCCTGTGTTGAAGGTTGTATAAATTGAACTCTACAGGCGTTCTTTTTTGTATTTTGCTGCTTTTGCACAATATGGTGTGTATAATTCATCGATATTGTTTGGTCATTCTTGTTTTTCTGCAGTATTCCATTGTATGATTATACTGCAAGATATGCTTTCTACTGTTGCCTGATGGATATTTGGGTTGATTCTAGTTCCTGGTTATATAGAATAAAGTTGTTGCAAAATTTAGCACATGTCTATTGGTGCACATTTCTATTGGTGCACACATCCACTGGCACACACATCTATTGGTGCACATGTCCATTGGCGCCCACGTCTATTGGTGCACATGTCAATTGGCACACACGTGTGCACACGTCCATTGGTGCATACGTCTATTGGTGCACAAGTTCATTGGTGCTTATGTCCATTGGCACACACGTCCATGGGCGCACACGTTTGTTGGTTCACACGTCTGTTGGTGCACACGTCCATTGGTGCATATGTCTATTGATGCACACGTTCATTGCTGCACACATCCATTGGCGCACATGTCCATTGGTGCATACATCCATTGGTGCACACGTCCTTGGTGCATACGTCTATTGGTGCACACGTCCATTGGTGCACATGTCCATTGGTGCATACGCCCATTGGCGCACAAGTCTATTGGCACACATGCCCATTGGCACACATGTCCATTGGTGCACACCTCTATTGGTGCACAAGTCTATTGGTGCACACGTCCACTGGCGCACACGTTTATTGGTGCACATGTCCATTGATGCACACGTCTATTGGTGCATACATCTATTGGTGCACACGACCATTGGTGCACACGTCTATTGGTGCACACGTCCATTGGTGCATACGTCTATTGTTGCACACATCTATTGGTGCACACGTGCATGCAGTTCTGTTCAGCATGTATGCGTAGGAAATACCAGACCACAGAGCAGTGTATATTCAACTTTACTGGATGCTCCCAGTTTTCCTAAGTGGTTGTGCCAACCTGCAGGGGCAATGGCAGAATGTGAGAGTTCTGATTGCTCTAGATTCTCACCAATGGGCGTTGCCATTGCCAGTCTTTAGCCATTCTAGTGTGGGTAGTGATTCTGCATCGTGTTTTATAACTTGCATGTCCTGATGATTAATGACTTTTTTTATGTTTATTGGTCACTTGGCTATCGTCTTTTGTGAAGTTTCTATAATAATAGAAGACTTCTGCCTATTTTTTTCCACTGAGTGACCTGCCTTTTTCTTACCAATATATAGGAGTTAAAAATATATCACCTGGATAGAAGTCCTTTGTCAGATATGTTGTCAGAAGATGTATCTTCTCTTGCTTGTGTTGATGGCCTTTTCACTCTCTTAGTGATGTCTTGGATAGGCAGAAATTCTTTTCTTTTATTGAGACAGGGTCTTGCTCTGTTGTCTAGGCTGGAGTGCAGTGGCATGATCATGGCTCACTGCAGCCTTAACCTCCTGGGCTCAAGTGATCCTCCCACCTCAGCCTCCTGAGTAGCTGGGACTACAGGCATCCACCACCATCCCTGGCTAATTAAATACAGTTTTCTTTTGTGTAGACAGGATCTCTCTGTGTTGCCCAGGCTGGTCTTGAACTCCTGGCCTCAAGTGCTCCTTCCACTTCAACCTCCTAAAGCGCTGGGATTACAAGTGTGAGTCACCTGGCCAGAAATAATTCTGAATTCTAATATAATACAATTTATTAAATTTTTCTTTTATTATTGGAGCTTGTTGTGTTGTGTTCAAAATCTTTTTGCCTACCCCAAGGTCATGGAGATTGTCATCCACCAGTCTTCTAAAAACTTCCACAGTCTGCATCCATCTGGAATTGATTTTTGCATATGGTGGGAAGCAGAGGGTCAATATTTTTTCCATATGGATATTTAATTGACCAGCCTGATTTATTGGAAAGAACATCATTTCTCCACTGCACCACAGTGTCACCTTTGCCATAAACCAGGGGATAGTACACGCATGAATCTGTTCCTGGTGTATGTGTTTGTCTGTTTCTGTATCTGGTGGTAACTGTTTTAGAGAGTGCAATAGAATTATACTATTCATAAGGCAATTTCAGAGTCTGTAAAACAACCGTTTAGAGTGTGCTGCAGGTGGTGCTGTCTGCTGATGGACGCTGGCTTGGGGTTGTCTGATAAAAATTACTTTCTCAATGTGACCTGTGAATCTTAGGGTTCACTGTGGGCTCGCCTAGCCGGGATGTCAGGAACATGAATCTGAGGCTTCTTATGTTTGTGACGTCCAAGAATGAAAGGACTCTGCACCCACAGAGGGAGCCGTGTAGCCTCAGCTGTTTTGAGTGGGGCAAGGTCTCTTCTCTGCTTTCATTTTCTTTCCCTTTTCCAGTTCATGCCGAATCCCAGAAAAGCCTTCAGTCCGGTGCTACAGGTGCATCTGGCATCTGAGAGGTGGGCTTCCCACAGCAGTTCCTCCTTGGAGGTTCTGGAGGCATCAGTCAGTCTCTTGAGGATGTGGCATTCAGCTCTGCAGGACTGGGCTAGATCTCTTGCTAACATTACTTCATGACCAGGGTTTTCATGTTGATGTACAGGTCCCCAAACAGGGGCCTTGGAGTTGCAGGGGGAGAAGCTCCCCAGGCCTGGCTCTGAATGTACCACTGGAGGGGCAGTGGGATGGGCCTGCCTCGCAGGGCCATCAGCCTGGGGCTCAAGCTCTGGCACTTTCACTGGGCACAGATGAGCAGCAGGGTGTGGCTCTGGGGGCAGGTCGAGGACAGCGTTAAGCATGTGGCTTCCAGCAGCGACTCTACCATGAACTCGGGGAATCACAAGGGATGCTCCACCCTTCTCTGGGCCTCTAACTCCACCTTTGGTCTCTGTATTATGGGTTGGGTTGTGTTCTTCCAATTGATATGTGGAAGTTCTATCCCCTGATACCTGGGAATAATCTTATCTGGAAACAGGGTCTTTACAGATATAATCATGTTAATAGAGTGGGCTCTAGTGTAATAGGACTGGTGCCCTTAAAAAGAGACAGAGGCACATGGAGAAGAGGGCCTTGTGTAGATGGGGGCAGAGACTGGAGTTGTGCTGCCACAAGCCAAGGAATGCTTGGGGCTGCAAGAAGCTAAAAAGATAAGGAAGACTCTCCCTGAGAGCTTTTGGAGGGAGCATAGTCCTGTCAACACCTGGACTTTGGACTTCTACTCTCCAGAACTGTGAGAAAAATGCCTGGGCTGGGGGTGGCAGCTCACACCTGTAATTCCAGCACTTTCAGAGGCCAGAGCTGGAGGATTGCTTGAGTCCAGGGGTTCGAGACCAACCTGGGCAACATGGTGAAACCCTGTCTCTACAAAACATAGCTGGGTGTGGTGGTACATGCCTGTAGTATCAGCTATTTGGGAGGTGGAGGTTGGAGGATTGCATAAACCCAGGAAGTCAAGGCTGCAGTAAGCCATGATAATGCCACTGCACTCCAGCCTGGGTGACAGAGTGAGACCTTATCTCATAAAAAAAAAAAAAAAAAAAAAAAAAAAAAAAAGAAGTATCTGTTGTGTTAAGCCACCCAGTTGTCGTACTTCATTCTAGCAGCTCTGAGAAATGAATGTACCCTGTCTCTGGGCTTGCTTCTCCAATCTGTCCTTCACCACATCAGTTCCTGCTCCAAACCCATTAGTGGTTCTTCACTAATCCCTGGAACATCATGGATGCTGGCAACATCTCCCATCTAACCAATTCTAACCCAAATCCCGACTCATGCCTTTCTCTCTTTTGCTGTTTCCCACCACATCTCATGGCACACCCGACAATCATTCAGGCCAAAGGATGGCTCAAGGGTCATTCTTGAGTCCTTTCCCTCATGTCCACACCCAACCTGGTGACAAATTCTTCCAGCTCTACCTCCAAAATATCTTCTCAGTAATTTGCTTCTACCATGGTCATCCTACTTTAAGCCTCCAACCTTCTCTTTCTTGAACTGCACACTAGCCTCTTGTGGTAGGCTGATTGCAGAATTGCCCACAGTCTTGGACTACTCCCTGCATCCAAGTTATTTGAAACTCTTTTTTTCTATAGGTACCGGTTATTTCTCCATCCTTGAATTTGACCTGACCTTGGGACTTGTGTTGGGCACTGAAGACTAGAGTGAGGTGAGAGTGATTGTGTGCCATTTCTGAGCCTAGTACTCAGGAGACCTTGTGCACTTCTTGGAGTGCTGCTACCATGAGCACAAGCCCAGGCTAGCCTATTAGAGGAAGATCTGCATGGAACAGAGGCCAGCCATCCCAGACAAGGCCACACTAGATCAGCCAGACCCAGTTAACCCACTAGCTGACTGCAGATGTGTAACTCCAGCCTAGCTCAGCTAAGCCTGGCCAACTAAGATCAGCAGAGATGCTCAAACGACCAGTGGAATCACGATAATTTGTGCTGTTTTAAACTATATTTTGGAGGTTATTTGTTACACAGCTGTAGATGACTGATATACCTCCATAATCATCTCCAGGTTTTCTTTTTCTTTCTCACAGAATATTTTCTTCTCTCAGAAGCCAGAGTACTTTTGCCCTCCAACATGATTTTCTGTTGCAACTAGAATTATCTCCAAACTCAGGACCATAGCCTCCAAGGCCTGACCCGATCAGTTCTCCCGACTCTTTCCTTTGTTCACTCTGCTTCCACCACACTGACCTTCCTGCAAGTCCCATGAACATGTCTTGGCTTTTGCCATCCCCTCTGCTGCAGCTGTCCCTTCAGATCTGCTCATAGTGGCTCCTTCTCATCTTTCAGGTACCAACCCAATCACTTCCTCCAGGAGGCCCGGCCTGACTACAATGACTAAAGCCATCCTCTCCTACCCTCCTTCCAGTCACTTTTCTTGCGTCCCACCCTGTTTTCATTTTCTCATTACTTGCTAAAATCTTTGTCATTACTTGCAAAAAAAAAAAAAAAAAAAAAAAAAAAAGCCTTTTGCTGAAGTGCGTATTATTTGTATCCCCAACTAGAATGTCAGCTCAAATCAAAGCACTGCTTTGATTCACTGCTGTGTCCTTAGTAGTTATAACAGTTTCTGGCACATAGTAGGTGTTCAATAAATATTTGCTAAATGAATGGATAACAAATGAATAACAATAACCTTCAGCAGTGAGGGGAGCCTTTGTCGTGAAGCTTGTAAGCCCTTTGAGCATGTTAGCTCCTGCCACTGTGCTTTCTGTTAATCGTCGCTCCATTCAGACTGACCTACCTGCAGTTTTCCCACCATGCCACGCTGTCTCTGGCCTCTGAGCCTTTGTACATTCTGTTCCCTCTGTCTGCTCTTCCCTCCTATACAAAGATCCTGGAAACTCCTATTTACCCGTAAAAGTGTTATGTTAGACATCTCCTCCTTCGAGAAGCTTTTCCATCATCTGCTGCTCCTAGCCCATGGTGAAGGGCCTCCTCCTCCTGTTCTCTGAGGACATTGGATTCCCTTCATCTCACTCATCACATGGTGCTCTTAAATAGCTGGTTATTCCTCTGTCTTCAGGACTATAAACCCCATGTGGGCAGGACCAGGTCTTCTTAATGATGGCATCCCTGGACTACCATAGGGGCAGGGATGACACACCCATAGGTGGGTGCTTAGCAGTTATGTAATGGCTGAGTGTCAGGATTGAGGAATATGACTGGAGGCCAATGGACTAGAGGAGCTCAAGGTTTGCCCTCTTTCTCTGACCGCACATGAATCAAAATCTGTGAAAATTCAGGGACAATGTGGGCCCTGGGTGGATTTGGAGAAGTGGAGAGTGGATGCAGTGTTTGGGATCACATGCATCCTCCTGCTACTACCAACCTCAACACAGTGAGGAGAGTTCCTGATTGAGGCCAGAATGCTGGCATCTCCCTCAGCTTCTCTGTGACATCAGAAGGGCTGGGCTTCCCTTTTTTCTGAATACCTTTCTACACATTGGGGCTCCTAGTGAGTTGTGGAGGAATGGAACTGATGTATGACTCCAGCTCTTCAGGAAATGATCCAAGGGTCTTAGCGGACCATAAGGGAAGTATAGCACATCAGCCATATAATACAGCTGGTGGAGGAGAAAAATGAATACATAAAATCTACATGTCATCTTGAAGTCAGTCCTTATTACAAAAAAGGAATCCAGCCACTGGCTTCATGCCTTATTCTGGCTCCATTTTTGGCTATTGCATTTTTAAAACGGACACACTAAGGATACTGCAGAGATAATCAAACTGAATTGTATCACAGAAAACTGTGGAAAAAACAAATCTGAAGATGAAATGGTTAAATGGTCACTGTCATATTACATTGCTATGGTTAATATATCTGACATTTAACTTTTTAGGGCCATTTTATCTGTTGTTTAATTTGTTCCTCATCACTAGTCCTGCCTGAATGTGAATATTTACCAGACAATCAAGACTAGGGTCCTCAATGCAGGATAGTGGTTGGCATTGCTCTCTCTGGCTGCCAGATCTGTGATACTGAAGTGAAGGCTTCTGAGGATGCTTTCAGGTTTGATTTTGGCTGAGGTAATATTGACGAAGTGCCTGACACTTGTGATGCTCAGAAAATTCGTTTCCTTTCCCCTTTTTGCAGCACATTTCTACCCAAGGGACCAGTATTTGCTGGTGAGAGGGAGTATCTCTTAATCCTTTGCAGCTGTTTCCTTGGATTCTGGCTTGGGTCTCACTGTAGTTCTGTCTAAACATGGCTTGCTGGATCCCAAGTGTCCTACTTAGTAGCTGTGTGACTTTAGGCAAGTTACATGGGCTCACGCTTCTCTGGGCTGCTCGTTCCTTGGAGGGGTGTTGTATTCCTTAGTGGTGACAGCAACCCTAGGGTGGGCTGGCATGGGGTGGGGGAGGATTGGTCTGGCAACCTCCAGGGCCTCTCTCTGAGCCCCAGTGGCAATGACTTTCAGTGGAGAGAACTACTTACCTTCGAGGGATCACTTTAGAACCTCAGAGTAGGATACGGAAATTTAAAAGTACATGGAAGGAAAATCCCTGCTATTTTAGTATATGGAGTCAAGGAGTAACACCTGCTCGCAAGACTGGCTGGAGTAGTGGCTGCCCAGCGGAGATTCTGTATGGGAGTCTCTCTGGGGTGTGTCCTAGCTCTTGGAGACCCAGAGATCATTAGATGTTTAGGTTTGCCATAAGCAGATGTGGATTTGGTATTAGCAGCTTTTCCATGGGGATTGACATGCCTAGTTTTGGGGATCCCTCTCAGAAAAGCAGCGGCTGGAAAATCAGCTCCTCGTCTACCCCAGCGAACTATGAAACAGCCCACATTTGTATGGAGTTCTCGGTTGTCACTGACTGTGCTCCCTGCTTCACATGCAAGCTCTCACGTGCTCTTCACAGCACCCCTGCTCAGCACATACTGTCATTAACCCCATTCTACAGGCAAGGAAACAGGCACAGAAAGGTAAAGGAACTTTCCTAAAGTCACACAGCTATTAAGTAGAACACTTGGGATTCAGACTTGGTTGAAACACTTGCAGGGACTGGAAGGGCCTGAGTTTGTGACCTTGGTTGGCCAGCATACCCAGATGGGAAGGCTCTGTCTCAAAAGATTTCTGCAGGATTGGCCACAATCATGCAAGAGAGCAGGGCAGGAGACTTGGGGAAGATACTGTTTTCATCTCAACCCTGCCGTTTCTCATCTATGTGACTCTGAGCAAGTTTCTTGCCCTCTGCGGCTTCTTTTCTTGAAATGAATAAGGTCCTGGATTTGCTGATATTGAGGCACCTACCAGTTCTGAAAGGTTTCGGGCCCCTTTTGGGGTCTGTGGTTGTACGCACCCAAAGGTCTCCTTCCTTGCCTCCATATGTTGATAGCATTTCCCTCTCTCACTGCCCCTGATCAGTCCCCCACTCTGCACACAAGAAGGCCAGGTCCCCACAAAGCCAAGTCCTGCTCATGGGCGTGGGGCATGTGTGTGTGTTCTCAACCAGCCCCTTTACACTTTGTCCTTTCTAATTTCCCTCTGAGGACCCTGGACCCCACCCCACTTTTTTTTTTTTTTTTTTTTTAAAAAAAAAACTCCTAAGCCTTCCTTCCTAAGAAGCCCTTTCTAAGGATTCTTCTTTTGGTTAGGAGAAAAACTACAGTTTCTCCTAAGCTGGTTCTGACTTGGATGTCAAGGACCAGTCTTACTGCAGCACAATGATCACACAACCGAGGCTTGTTTTCTGATTGCTTATTTTCTAAAGGGATGCACTAGGTTGGAAGGACTACTTGTAGTATGCCAGAGGATGGCATCTGGAGACAAAGGGTCCCATGACAGAAGGAGACTGAAGGTGGTGGCGAGAGGAGCTATTTAGAGTGCCACACTGCGTATTCCGGGGAACACCTTTTTAGCGTCTATGTCCCCTTCGACCATGTGGGGGTGGATATCCACATTCATTCCTGCATCCTTGCACAGCTTAAGCAAGGTCCGAATGTTCTCCTTGGACAACCTCAGGTATCTGTTCAAGAGAAGGCAAAAGAGGTCAGTTGAAGGTGGAGTCACAGCAGCTTCTAACTTTATTGAAAAGAGCTTAGATTTAAGCAGCAGTAAGTGTGGGTGCTCTGCAAGGGGCTGGCTCTCCCAGTCATCCGTGGAGCTGATAGAGACTTTATAAGACAGTGGGACACCCCACAAAGGAGGTGGGAGTTTGCATTGGTGTAACTCTTTTGGCAGTCAGTTGCCTCCAAAGAAAAAAACATTCATTATCTTTGACTCAGTAACCCCACTCAGGTTCTCGATGTATCCTAAGAAGAGAAGTCAATGGAAAGAAAAGCTATATAAATAAAAGATGTTCATTTTGGGATTGTCAACAACAGGAAAATGAGTAAATCCACTAACAGAGAAATAGTCAATCCGATAATGGACTACCTTATGTCAAGGAGCTTAATTAAAAAGCCATAGTTAGAATGGCATAAAGAAGATGGTGCCACATGGCTGTAACAGTACCAAGTGGTGAGAAAAGGCAGAATGTGAATTGTTACGTGATTTGTCACTGTCATGCGCACATACACTGAGAGAGGCCACGGGCCGAGAAAGACACAGACAGTGGAAATAACCGCAGAGCAAAGTTGCAGGCATAGTGGAGAGCATTTGTTTCTTAATAATATCCACACAATTTAAAAATCAGATCATTGATCTAGAATATTAGCTAGAGCCCCAAAATTCTGATTGATACTGAAGAATGGGATCAATCCCACTTATACTGTGTGATCCAGAGAGCTTCTTATTCTACCAGCAACCCTGACCTTGGTCCCAGCTTTAGTATAGAGTGTAGGCCCCTACTCAGGCTGCCTGCTGGTTGCTTACTTTGCCACAGACTATGGGAGAGGCGCTGTGTGTTGATATAATGTGATTTTCTGCCTGTTAGGAATGGCCACTGTTCTTTAAGGTCTTCCCAGAGCCTACCTGTTCTTATGGCCAGCTCAGACTCCCTCACCAGTTCCCACACTTGGACTACTTTTTCCCTGATCAGCCTATGAGGGTCTCATGCATAAGTATATGGGGACACTTGTTAAGATCTCATCCTGGCCAAGCGCTGTGGCTCACACCTGTAATCTAGTGCTTTGGGAGGCCAAGGCAGGCGAACCACTTGAGAACAGGAGTTCAAGACCAGCCTGGGAAACATGGCAAAACTCCATCTCTACTAAAAATACAAAAATTAGCTGGGTTTGTTGGTGCACGCTTATAATCCCAGCTACTCAGGAGGCTGAGGCACGAGAGTTGCTTGAACCTGGGAGCTGGAGGTTGCAGTGAGCCGAGATCGCATCACTGCACTCTAGCCTGGGCGACAGAGAGAGACTGTCTCAATAATAATAAATCTCACTCTGAACCACTCCATTCTTTTCTTGGTTGTTTCTTAAATGGTTTCGTATGCTATCTCTTCAAATATTCTTTCCGTCTCTTTGGAGGGCAGGAGTCCTGTCCAAATCTCTTTTCCCCCACCATGGAACCCAGGTAGGCTGCTTGTTGCCCAGAGTCAATTAGAACCACATGGTCCATCTGAAAGCCATGGCCAAAGTTATCCAGTCATGGAACCAACCAGCAAGGGCAGTCTGCTGAGGTCTCTGCCTGTTCATCTTGAAGCCAGTTAACCTTCTGCCCGTCAGTGAGCAGAGCAGGACTTTGTGATGGGGTTATTAGATCGCTAGACATTTGAGGCCATCTTAAACCCACAGATGAGTTTACTGATGTCAACCCTACAAGGATGATAACAACTACATTACTCTGTTGTCTTGTTTCCTTATTTGCTAAAGTTTCCAAACTTTGTCAGTTACAACTTTACAGTAAAGGAAAACACTGGGCTAGGGAGAAGGATGCTTGTTTTTGGAGGTGGCGGGGAGTCTGGGCTCCACTGCTGAAACCCAGAAAGCCCTGATAAACAGGACAGAGAGCAAGTGAGAAGGGAGACTCTTTGGGAAGAGCAGTAAATAGCAAATGGTTCCACACTTTGTTCATGATCCCTTAGACAGTCTAAAAGCCCAAACATGCAGCAGGTAGGTCACTGGGGATGGTGGCTACCATCACCAGCAACTCAACCCCACAGTGCAAAGGATCGTAGGGAAATCTTCCTGTTAAGACAAAGCCACATTCTTTCCTTTTTGAGTAATATTGAAACAAATGGAAATATTGGGAGGGTTGTTGAAAGGTGTGGCATCAAAATGACAGCACCTAAATGACATGTCTATTCAGGCGATGGTCTACCAGCAGGTGAGCTGCTGAAGACCCACTGGCTTGAGCCCCGGAGCAGTCCTTTGGGACCAAAGGGCAGAGCTCAGCCACGCCAAGCCCCTACTCCTAGATCTTCAGGTTAAGCCAAGGTGTTTGAGCCGGAGACAGGAGTAAGCAAAGCCTGTTCCAGGATCCCACCCCTCTGCCCAGGGGGTGGCAGCTCTCACCGGCAGCTCAGCACCTCCTCTGGCTTCAGCATCCTTATGTTTTCCATCTTAGGCTCGGTGCTTTTCTCCATGAGGCTCTTTAGCTTGCGTTCGTAAGCCGTGTCAGGCATCTTGTTGGACCAGTCTCTCATGAAGGTTGCCCTCCGGCTGCTAAAGGTACCGTCCTGTAACACGGGATCTAAGACAACGCTTTGTCGACGGAATGGGTTTGGCCGCTGAGTAGACTCTGGGTCGACTGCATCCTTGATATCTGTATCTGAAATTGGACAGATGTCATCAAAGAGTTAGATCATGGGAGGCTTGAGAGGTGGGGTAAGCAGGAAGGGGATGAAGGCTGTAGGGATGCATGGACTTCAAACAATACCTGTTCTGAAATATGAGGTCTTTTCATGGCTTTCACAGGTTCTCTACACCCCTTCCCCACTTTCTTTTTTTGAGACTGAGTTTCCTCACTCTGTGGCCCAGGCTGGAATGCAGTAGCACAATCATACCTCACCGCAGCCTCTATCTCACAGGCTCAGTGATCCTCATGCTTCACCCTCCCGTGTAGCTGGACCTATAGGCACATGCCTCCACTCCTGATAAACTTTTATATTTTTGTAGAGATAGGGTTTTGCCATGTTGCCCAGGCTGGTCTTGAACTCCCGGGCTCAAATGGTCCACCTGCTTTAGCCTCCCAAAGTGTTGGGATTACAGGCGTGAGCCACCGCGCCTAACCCAGGTTCTCCTTCTTTGTTTGTTCAATCCTTTTTCCCCTCCCTCCTTTCTCCTTGCCTTGTTCCAACTCCCTTCCTTTCCGTCTTTCCCTCTTTCTGCTTCTTTCTGTCTGTTCTCTCCATCCTCCCCAGTGGGAGTTCCCCTAAGTGGAATGTGCGTAGAGGAGGTAACCTAGAGGATATCTTCTGATATCCCAGGGAAGGTATCAGAAGAGAAAAGTTTTGAGCTGGGTTTGAAAGGGCCAATAGTTGATCAGTTAGAAAAGAAAGGAAAGGATCACAGGCAGAGGAATAGAATGTGTGAAGGCACAAATACACGAAATGAAATGGTGAGTGTCTGATGTGACCCAAATATGGGGTTTGTACCAAACAAAATGTTGTTGGACTTGCAGGGGTGCCCAATATTTTGGCTTCCCTGGGCCACATTAGAAGAATTCTCTTGGGCCACACCTAAAATACACTAACACTAATGATAGCTGATGAGGAAAAAAAAAAAAAAAAACGCAAAAAAAATCTCGTGATGTTTTAAGAAAGTTTACAAATTTATGTTGAGCCACATTCAAATCCATCCTGGGTCCCATGTGGCCAGCGTGAAGGTTGGACTAGAGCTTGGACACCTTAATATTTTTTTCTTGCTAAATTTCCTTCTAAGTGTTTTATGTATTTTTACTCAGGAGGATGTAATATTTTGTACCCATTTCCATTTCTAACTGGTATGACAAGCATATAGAGAAAAGTCTACCGTTTGTTTTTTTTTTCTTGAGATGGGGTCTCGCTCTGTCACCCAGGCTGAAGTGCAGTGGTGCGATCTCAGCTCACTGCAAACTCCACCTCCTGGGTTCACGCCATTCTCCTGCCTCAGCCTCCCCAGCAGCTAGGACCACAGGTGCCCGCCACCACGCCTGGCTAATTTTTTTGTATTTTTAGTACAGATGGGGTTTCACCGTGTTAGCCAGGATGGTCTCGATCTCCTGACCTCATGATCTGCCTGCCTCAACCTCCCAAAGTGCTGGGATTACAGGCGTGAGCCACCATGCCTGGCTAAATATACTGTTTTTTAAAAACTATATTTGTCAGCTGGGCATGCTGGCTCATGTCTATAATTCCAGCACTTTGAGAGACAGAGGCAGGTGGACCATTGGAGCCCAGGAGTTCAAGACTAGCCTGGGCAGCATGGATTGAGGCCAGGAGTTCAAGACTAACCTGAAAAGACTAACAAAGTGAGACTCCATCTCTACCAAAAAAAAAAAAAAAAAAAAAAAAAATTAGGGGTGTGGTGGCACATGCCTGTCATGCTAGCTACTTGTGAGGCTGACTTGGCAGGACTGCTTGAGCCCAGGAGGTCAAGGCTGCGGTGAGCTATGATCACACCACTGCACTTCAGCCTGGGTGACAGAGCGAGAGACCCTGTCCCAAAAACAAACAAACAAACAAACAAACAAAAAACTATACTTGTCTAGTATACCAGCAACCGCAGTAAATTTTATTACTTTTTAAATAGAATTTCATGAGTTTTGCAGATATACAATCATATTAGGGGGAAAAAATGAATGTATCATTCCTCCAATATTTATCAAAATTATATATTCTTTTTAATATATATTACATTTGACAGACCCTCTAAAACATTGCCGATAATGATGATAGGGATTAAGCCTCATTTTGTTCCGGATTTTAAGTAATTTGGGCATTGCATCTTTTAGAATGATATTTGCCCCTATTTGGGGTATATGTTTTATCATATTTTAGTGGTTTATCCCTGGTTAACATAGAGTTTTTACTGGTGATAATTGCTTGATTCTACTCATTGCATTTTTTTTTTTTTTTGCCATCTACTGATATAATCACATTTTTTCCTTTAATATGTTGATGTAATAAATTGTGTTCTTAGACATCCTCATAATGAACCACTTCTTACCTGCTGTAATAAAGCCCACTTGTTCATGGTGGAATTCATTTCAGACATTGTACATGTGATGTATTTTCATACATTGAGTATATTTGCTAAAAATTTCTAGATTTTCACATTTATATTATTGTGAGATTGGCCAACTTTTTTGGTATAAGTTTTAATATTAAAGTTCTGCATTAATTTAATAGCTTGTTAAATTAGTGCAGAAATGTCTATATTTTAGGCAGTCTGTAATAGTTGAACTAACGTTAAAATTATTTGCTCTTTAAATGTTAAAACCTTGCATGAAACCATTTGTCTTAGTGCCATTTTTTAGTGGAAAATGTTAATTATTTTCAACCTTCCCTGCAGAAATTGCCCTATTCAATTTTTCTGCTCTTTATTGTACCAATTTTGATAATATATAGTATAATAGAAAATCATCCATTTCCTTTAGGTTTTAAAATGTATTGTATATTGTATAGAGGTATAGTATTCTATTACAGTTCTTTTATTTTATTTACATCCTTTCTCATATAAAATCTTGTATATTTTTACTCTTCCTTTTAACAAGGCTTATGATTACTTCATAGCAATTGCTTTCATGTCACTTGCTTTTTCAACTTTTGATCTTGATATTATTCATTAACCCCAGCCAGTATTTAATATATTAATTTTCTCTTTTTCATAATTCTTCTACTTACTAAATTAATAAAAGTGTTGGCAATTTCTTTTATTATGTGTTTTATAAAGAATTATTACCTTTAGTTTTTACTGTACATTTTCTTCTGAGCATACATTTTGCCTTTGTCTCATAGGTTTTGATATGAAACAGGCTTATTTCATTAGTTATTTTCTTTGATACAAGCGTAATTTGGATGTATGTTTTTTAATTTCCAATTTTTAAAGTTGAGGGTTATTTCTAATTGTTGGTTTGAGATGATGTAGGTAGCCCTAAAATCTTTACTTTTGTGAATGTTAGTATTTTCTCCGTGATGAAGCACACAGGTGATTTTTGTAAATATTGTTTGGATATAAAAAAATACATGTTCTCTATTCAGATGTAAAGCTATGGTTTGTTAACTGCATAGTTACATTCTTCTATGTATTTCCTGTTATTGTCTATATGATCTTCTATTTGTTTCTGAAGGAGGTGTATTAAAATTTACCCCCATAGTGGGGAGAATGGGAGGGAGATATGGGTTGAAAGGCTACCTATCCAGTTACTATGCTATGTTAGTCTGTTCTCATGCTGCTAATAAAGTTGTACCCAAGACTGGGTAATTTATAAAGGAAAGAGGTTTCATTGACTCACAGTTCCACATGGCTGGGGAGGCCTCACAATCGTGGCAGAAGAGCAAGAGAGGTCTTACACGGCAGCAGGCAGGAAGAACTTGTGCAGGGGAACTTCCAGTTATAAAACCATTAGATCTCATAAGACTTATTCACTATCACAAGAACATCATGGGAAAGACCCAATCCCATGATTCAATTACCTCCCACCAGTTTCTCCCACAACACTTGGGAACTGTGGGAACCACAATTCAAGATGAGATTTGCGTGGGGACACAGCCAAACCACATCACATGCTCACTACTTGGGTGATAGGATCATTTATACACCAGGCGTCAGCGACACAGAATTTACCCATGTAACAAACCCGCACATGTACTCCTAGAACCTAAAAGTCAAAAAATAAAAATAAAATAAAATGGACCACCATAACTATATCTTTAACAGGTTCTCCCTGCATTTCTAAATGTCTTGCTTTATTTATTTAGCTTCTACATTTTTTGATGCATGTAGGTTTATGGTTATTACTTATTCTAACATTTAAAAAGGTCCCTCTTTTACTCTATGTGTTTCTTTTAGCCTCAGTTCTAACTCATCTACTTGCACTTCCTTGTGGTTTCTTTGCTTTTCCTTTTGTCGTCAACCTTTCTATCTCACCTGGTTTTAAATGTTTATCTAGATTTTGATTTTAAATTACTTGCCAATATGTTGTTTCTAGTCTCTCCTAGAGAATTTTCTGCAGATGAAAGACTGTATGGCTTATAAAAATCCCTAAATATTTCTGAATCTACAAATATAATTCATTTGTTTGATAGTGACTTATGTGAATTGGGGCAGTATTATGGGGGTTTTCATTCTTTGCAATGCATATGTGCTATTCCACGTTGATGGCAGGTTGATTTTTTTTTCCCCTTATAAGTAAATTATTCTGTCTGTAAGCTTGTAAGATTTCATCAACAAAGTTTGGGAATTTTATCAGGATATTCCTAGTCGAAATGCATCTAGACCTCCTACAATTACATAAATGTGGAGACAGTGGCCTGAGGAGTGGGTGTGACCTGCCCAAGATGTCGCAATGAGTTAGTGGCTGAATTAGGACTTTTTATGGCACATGGTGTTCTGGCATCATAGCTGGTCCTTGACAGGGTGATAAGGTCAGGTGGCCTCAGCAGTCCGTTTGCACGTGCAGAAAATTGGCGCTATGCTATGGGAGGATCATGAGCTGCACATTCTCTTTTACACAAATAAGGAAATTCCTTGGAGAAAGGGCAATTGCCTTTCCTGAAACATCTGATCCTCTTCCGTGCAAGGTGGATCTCATGAAGGAAAGAGCAGTAGCAATATAAAAAGTAATGACAATTACACAGATTAGCTGACATGTGTTGAGTGACTCACATACCAGACAGCGTTCAAGGGCTTTCTGGCAGTGGGGGCACATCAGTCTCACAACCACGTCATGTCCATTTGACAAAGGAGAACACTAGGATCAGAGGGATTAGGTAATGTGCTTAAGATGCCACAGATTATCAGTGGTGAACTGAGGACCTGAGCCCACATTGTCAGAGCCTTTTTCTGGAAGCCTGTCCTGGCCACTCTTTTGGACAAAAATGACCCACATTCCTGGGTTTGTGGCTGAAGAGATAGGTTATATTTCTAGTGAGCCATGTTCGGGACACCAGAAGCTCACTCTGCGCTCGTGGAGACAAAAGGGGGTGTGGCCTTCTAGCCCTGTGCATTAGGGGATGTATCCTTGGCCTGGTGTCTACACAATATCCTGGACATAGGTGCCCATGGAGGGAATTCCCTTTCCCAGTCTAGCTACTCACACTTTACTAAGATTTACTTTGGCAAGGTGTTACAGTTGTTTTCCCAGGATCTTTCCCTGGCTCATAGCCAGAGCAAACTTTCTAAAATTTAAATTCAACTTAGTAATTTCCTTCGTAAAACTTTTCAGTGACTTGTTATTGCATTCAATAAGGTTTAAGTTTTGGAAAGGCCAATTTGAGACTTCTGCTTTCAGTCAAGATGGGGTAGCAGGGATTGGATTTATCCTTCCACCTTAAGCAATTAAAAAACTGGGCATGTTATATGAAATAGCAGTTTTTAGACATTGGACAACACGCAACATAGGGCAGTGATCCTTGAGTGAGGGGAAAGAAATGAGGGGAGCCTCATGATTGCCCCAGCCTTCAGTTGGGAGATGCTTCCAGGTTGCAGCATGGGGTTGCAGAGAAGCCTAGACAGAGCCTAGGAGTCCCCTTGAGTTGAGGAGAGAGACCAGATAATTTAGGTAAACTGTAAGAGCTAGAACAACAGGAAAAAGCTGCACCAAGAACTGCAGAGTTATGCAGATTCCCCTCAGCTGAGGACTAGCCAGAACAAGCCAGAAAAGAAAGTACTCCAGTGAAAGAATTGGTAGACAAGAATACGACAACAGCTAGTATGGCATACTCCTGTTATGCCCTCCAAGGCAAGGTCACATTAAGAAGAGACACAGAAGATTTAAAATGACCCAAATTGAAATTCTAGAGATGAAAATGACAGTGTTTGAAATGAAAAATTCTATTGGATGGGATTAACAGCAGATTCGGTATTGAAGAAGAAAGGATTAGTGGACTTGAAAGTATAGCACAAGAAACTGTACGAGATGAAACACAAAGAGAAAAGACTGAAAGATGAAGAAAAACACAAGATGAATTTTGGGACTTTAAATATGTGTAATTTGGGTGCCTGAAAGAGAGGGGAGAGAATGGAGAAATGAAATAAATTTGTGAAGAAATAATGGCCAGCAAATTGGTAAAATTTGATGAAAACTGTAAACCAAGAATTTCAACAAACCTCAAATACAAACACAAGAAACATTAAGCAAATGACATTAAGGCACATCATAAGCTCCTTTCTTACAAGAAAATCTTAGAAGCCAGAGGAAAAAAACACTTTACAGAGGAACAAAAATTAGGAAGAGAGTCAGCTTCCCATTGCAAACAAGCCAGAGGATGGTAGACCAAACTTTAAAGTATTGGATGAAGAAAGGTTGACAATCTAAAATTCTACACTCAGCAAAAGTGTCTCTCAGAAACAAAAGTGAAATAAAGACCCTTCTGGATATACAAAAGCTATACAAATTTATTACCAACAAAGCCACACCACAAGATACATTAAAGGAAAATCTTCAGGTAGAAGGAAAATTATTCCAGACAGAAATCTGGATCCAATGAAGAGCACTGGAAATGTTAAATGCGTGAGTAAACACAAAAGTCGCTTGGAAACGTAATTGCTTAGGGCAAAAATCATAACACTTGTGGGATTTATAATATGGAAAAATACAATGTGTGGCAACAACAGCATGTAGAAGGGGAGAGGAGAAATGGAAGTATACTCTCGTAAGGTTCTTATGCTTTACATAAAATGAAGATAGACTGTGCTGGTTTAAAGATGTATACTATATACATTAACATCATCACTAAAATGATTTTGTGTTTTTTAATATGGAGTCTTGCCCTGTCTCCCATGCTGGAGTGCAGTGGGGTGCAATCTTGATTCACTGCAATTTCCGCTTCCCAGGTCTAAGCGATTTTCCTGCCTCAGCCTCCTGAGTAGCTGGGATTACAGATGTGCGTCACCACACTTGGCTAGTTTTTGTATTTTTTTTTTTTTTGAGATGGAGTCTCACTCTGTTGCCCAGGCTAGAGCACAGTGTCACGACCTCGGCTCATTGCAACCTCTGCCTCCTGGATTCAAGTGATTCTCCTGCCTCAGCCTCCTGTAGCTGGGACTACAGGCACGCACCACCATGCCTGCCTAATTTTTGTATTTTTAGTAGAGACAGGGTTTTGCCATGTTGGCCAGGCTGGTCTCGAACTCCTAACCTCAGGTGATCCACCCACCTCCATCTCCCAAAGTGCTAGGATTACAGGCGTGAGCCACCGCACCCGGCTGCAACAAAGAGTTATAACTAGGAAGCTAATGAAGGAGATAAAATGGAATCATAAACAATATTTGGTCTAAAAGAGGGCAGGAAAAGAAGAAAGAAAAAGCAAAGAATAGATGGAACAAGCTAGAAACACATGCGAAGATATGTGTTGTTTAATTTCCACATATTTTTTAATTTTCTAATTGTTCTCATTTTACTGACTTGTTTTATACCTTTGTGGTAAGAAAAGATAGTTAATATAATTTTAGTCTTCTTGAATTTGTTAAGATGTGTTTTGTGCAGTGCAATAAAATTAGAAATCAAGACCAAGAAAATCACTCAAAACCATACAATTTCGCTGAGCACAAGGGGTATGCCTATAATTCTAGCACTTTGGAAGGCCAAGTAAGGCAGATCACTTGAGCTCAGGAGTTTAAGACCACCCTGGGTAACATGTCAAAACCTCATCTCTACAAAAAAATACAAAAATTAGCTGGTCATGGTGGTGTGCACCTGTAATCCCAGCTACTTGAGGGGCTGAAGTGGGAGGACTGCTTGAGCATGAGATGTCTAGGTTGTAGTGAGCCACGATCCTGCCACTTCACTCCAGCCTGGGTAACAAAGTGAGACCTTATCTTAGGAAGAAAAACCCCATACGATTTCATGGAAATTAAATAGCCTGCTCCTGAATGACTTTTGGGTAAATAATGAAATTAAGGCAGAAATCAAGAAGTTATTTCAAACAAATGAAAATAAAAATAGAATATACCAGAATCTCTGGGACACAGCTAAGGTAGTATTTAGAGGGAAATTTATATCACTGATCACTCACATCAAAAAGTTAGAGAAATCTCAATTTACCAACCTAACATCACATCTAAAAGAACTAGAGAACCAAGAGCAAACCAACCCCAAAACTAGCAAAAAACAAGAAATAACCAAAATCAGAGCTGAACTGAAGGAGACTGAGACACACACACACAAAAACATTTATAAGATCAAGGAATCCAGGAGTTGTGGTTTTTTTTTTCTTTTTAATTTTTTTCTTAATACAGATAGGATCTCACTATGTTGCCCAGGCTGGTCTTGAACTCCTGGGCTCAAGGCATCCGCCCCTCTCGGCCTCCCAAACTGCTGGGATTATGGGTGTGAGCCACCACAGCCGGCCTGGTATTTTGAAAGAATTAATAAAACACATAGACTGCTAGCTAGACTAATAAAGAAGAAAAGAGACAGGATCCGAATAAACGTAATTAAAAACTACAAAGGAGATATTACCACTGACCCCCCAGAAATACAAATAACCATCAGAGAATATTATGAAAACCTCTCTGTACACAAGCTAGAAAATCTAGAAGAAATGGATAAATTACTGGACACATACACCCTCTCGAGACTGAACTGAACCAGGAAGAAACTGAATCCCTGAACAGACTAATAATGAGCTCCAAAATTGAATCAGTAATTAACCTACCAACAACAACAACAAAAGAAGCCCAGGACCAGATAGATTCACAGCCAAATTCTACAAGATGTACAATGAAGAGCTGGTACAATTCCTACTGAAACAATTTCAAAAAATTGAGAAGGAGGGACTCCTTCCTAACTCTTTCTATGAGGCCAGCATCATGCTGATACCAAAATATGGCAGGGACACAACAAAAAAAGAAAACATCAGGTCAATTCCTTGAACATTAATGCAAAAAGCCTCAACAAAATACTGACAAACCAAATCTGCACAAGAAAAGAAACTGTCAACAGAGTAAACAGACAACCTACAGAATAGAAGAAAAAAATTAAACTATCGAGTCTAACAAAGGTCTAATATCCAGCACCTACAAAGAACTTTAACAAACTTACAAGAAAGATAAAACAAAAAAAAAAGTGGGCAAAGGACACGAAAAGACACTTTTCAAAAGAAGACATACATGCAGCCAACAAGCATATGGAAAAAAACCTCAACATCACTGATCATTAGAAAAATGCAAATCAAAACCACAATGAGATACCATCTCACATCAGTCAGAGTGGCTTTTATTAAAAAGTCAAAAAATAACAGATGATGGTGAGGTTGTGGAGAAAAGGGAATACTTAGGTACTGCTGATGAGAGTGTAAACTGGTTCAACCATTGTGGAAAGCAGTGTGGTGATTCCTCAAAGAATTAAAAATAGAACTACCATTTGACTGAGCAATCGCATTACTAGGTATATACCCAAAGGAATATAAATCAGTTTACCATAAAGACACATGCACACATACGTTCACTGCAGCATTATTCACAAAAGCAAAGCATGGAATTGACTTAAATGTCCACATATGGTAGGCTGAATAAAGAAAATATGGTACATATACAGCACGGAATACTATGCAGCCATAAAAAGAACAAAACCATATTTTTTGGAAGAACAGGGATGGAGCAGCAGGCCATTATCCTTAGCAAACTGATGCAGAAACAGAAAACCAAAGACTGCATGTTCTCACTAATAAGTGGGAGCCAAATGATGAGAACACATGGCCACATAGAGGGGAACAAAGGAAACTGGGGCATACCTGAGGGTGGAGGGTGGGAGGAGGAAGAGGATCAGGGAAAATAACTAATGGGTACATCACCTGGGTGATGAATAATCTCTACAACAAACCCCCATGACACAATTTACCTATGTAACAAATCTGCACATGTACTGCTGCACTTAAAAAAAAATGACTTGTGGTCCAACATATGACCACTTCTGGAGAATATTCTACATACATTTGAGAAGAATGTGTATTATGACGGGATGTATAAACATATGTTAGGTCCATTTGGTCTACAGTTTTGTTCAAATCTGCTGTTTTCCTTATTAATTTTCTGCCCGCATGACCTACCCATTGTTGAGAGTGAAGTGTTAAAGCCCCCACTATTATTGTGTTGCTGTTTATTTCTCCTTTCAGTTCTGTTAATTTTTAAAATATATTTAGGTACTCTGATGTTGAGTGAATAAATATTTCAATTGTTATGTCTCCTTGATGAATCAATCCCCTGTTACATGACAACCTTCTTTTTTTCTTGTGACAGTTTCTGACTTAAAATCTGATATTAGTATAGCTACTGATGCTCTCCTTAGGTTACCATTTGCATGGAATATCTTTTCCAATTCCTTCTTTTTCAGGCCGTGTGTGTCCTTAAAGCTAAAGTGAGTCTCTCATGGGCAGCATATAATTGGATCTTGTTTTTATTAAATTCATTCAGCCAGTCTATGTCTTTCAATTGGAGCATTTAATCCATTTATATTTAAAGTAATTATCAATAGGTAGAAACTTACTGTCATTTTGGTCATTGTTTTTTGACTGCTTTGTAGTTTATTTCTTTCTTTTTTTCCTCTCTTGATGTCTTCTTTTGTGATTTAATGAGTTTTTGGAGCAGTATGTTTTTATTTATTTTTCTTTCATTTATTTACTACAGGTTTGTTTTTTGTGGTTACCGTAAGGCTTGTACAAAACATTTTTTTATTTTGAGATGGAGTCTCACTCCGTCGCCCAGGTTGGAGTGCAATGGCATGATCTCAGCTCACTGCAACCTCTGCCTCCCAGGTTCAAGCAGTTCTCCTGCCTCAGCCTCCTGAGTAGCTGAGGCGCATGCCACCACATCTGGCTAAATTTTGTATTATTAGTAGAGATGAGGTTTCATCGTATTGGCCAGGCTGGTCCTGACCTCGTGATCCACCCCCTCAGCCTCCCAAAGTGTAGGAATTACAGGCGTGAGCCACCGTGTCTGGCCATAAGACATTTTATAGTTATAACATTCTATTTTAAACTGGTAACAACTTAACTTAGATCATATACAAAAACTATACTTTTACGCTCCACCTGTCATTTTAGGTTATTGATATAACAGTATACATATATTTTGTATTGTGTATCCATTAACAAATTATTATAGTTATAGTTAATTTTAATACATTTGTTTTTTAGCTTTTATACTAGAGTTGAAAGTCATTCATATATCACCATTATGATATTAGAGAATTTGAAATTTGACTATATATGTATCTTTACTAGTTAATTTTATACGTTCATGTGTTTTACATTGTTAATTAGTGTCCTTTTATTTCAGTTTGAGGAACTCACTTTATGATTTCTTATAAGGCAGGTTCAATGGTGATGAAAACTCTCACTCTTTGGGAAAGTCCTTTCCTTTTATTTCTAAAAAACAGCTTTATCAGGTACAATATCCTTGGTTGGCAGCTATTTTCTTTCAATATTTTAAATATTTCATTCCATTCTCTCCTGACCTGCAAGGTTTCTCCTGAGAAATCTACTCATAGTCTTGTGGGGGTTTCCTTGTGTATGACAAGTAGCTTTTTTTCTGCTGCTTTCAAAATTCTTTCATTGTCTTTGACTTTTGACAATTTAGTTATAATATGTCTTGGTGCAGACCTTTTGGTGTTCAACATATTTGGGGATGACTGGGCCTCATGAATCTTAATGTACATCTCTTTCCTCAAATTTGGAAACTTTACAGCCATTATTTCTTTCAATACATTTTATTATGCTATTCTCCTTCTTAGACGTCCATAATATGTATTGTTTCACTTGCTAGTGTATCATAAGTCTGTTGGCTTCCTTTATTCTTTTTCAGTCCTTTTTTTTTTTTTTTTTTACTCCTCTGACTGAATAATTTCAAATGACATGTCTTTAAATTCACTGATTCTTCTGTTTGATTGAGTCTGCCATTGAAGCGCTCTATTGGGTTTTTCAATTCAGACATCTTGGTCTTCAGCTCCAGGAACTGTTTTTTGGCTTTTTTTTTCTGATGGAGTTATGCTCTTGTTGCCCAGGCTGGAGTGCAATGGTGCGATCTCGGCTCACTGCAACCTTTGCCTCCTGGGTTCGAGCAATTCTCCTGCCTCAGCCTCCTGAGTAGCTGGGATTACAGGCACGCACCACCACACCTGGCTAACTTTGTATTTTTAGTAGAGATGGGGTTTCTCCATGTTGTTCAGGCTGGTCTTGAACTCCCAGCCTCAGATGATCTGCCTGCTTGGCCTCCCAAAGTGCTGGCCTTTTTTGGCTTTTAAAAAATGGTTTCTATTCCATTGCTGAACTCATTTTGCCCAAGTATTGTTTTCCTATTGCATTTAGTTGTTGGTTTCCTTGTAGCTCGGTGAATGTCCTTAAGAGCATTACTCTGAATTATTTGTCAGTCAGTTCATGGAGCTGCATTGCTGTAGAATTAGTTATTGGAGCTTTATTAATTTATTTTAGTGGTGTAATGAAGAAACTCTACTTATTTGTTTATTTGTAGAGATGGGGGTCTCACTATGTTGCCTAGGCTGTTCTCAAACTTCTGGCCTCAAGTGATCCTCTTGCCTTGCCCTCCAAAAGTTCTGCGATTACAAGCATGAGCCATGCTGCCTGACTCAAAACTCACTTTAAATATAAAGGCATAAATAACTGAGGAAGGTCAATGTGGCAGTCATAGAGGTTGAAAGCAATTGGTGATTCTTATAGTGGATGAGGATCATGGTTAAGCTAAGATATTGGTTGTGAAAATGGAGAAGAAGAGAAGGAGATTAAAGATATTAAGGAGGCAGAAGCTACAGGACCCAGTCACTGGTCATGAAGGGAGAGTGAGGCAGAAGTGATAGGATAGACTCTGACATCCAACTTCCACATTGAGATAGTAACATTTCCTGGGAAGGTGCATGTAATGTAATGTAATCAGGATGTGCTTTGCCTATGGCAACCCAAGCTAACATCAGGCATGGTGTATGTGACTATCTCTAGGCCCTTCCTAGGGGCTGCTTTGTTTTGAACTTGTCTGCCAATTCAGATCATACCCATTCATTTTAGTCCTCTTGCCAGTCTACACCAGAGGCTCTCCTTACCGTGCCTAGGCTCAGCCCTGACTAGGTTCTGGGTGCCACATCTTGAGGCCCAGACTGTTCCAGATGCTGCTGAGCACTTTTTGCACTTGGGCTTGCCCATTTGCAACCAGTGGTCATTTGTAACCCACTGGCCATTGGTCTTATTACATCAGGAGAGACAAGGCTTCTTCATTCTCCCATAGAGTGGATTCGACTTGAATGGTGGAAAGAAGGGAACTGCAGGGAACCAAATGGGTGTCAAGTCAACCTGACCTGCTGGCATCCTTGTGCAGTGAGATGGAAATAATTATTTAATCAGCTGGTATGGGTTTCTTTCAGGGAGTGAATTGTTTAAGAAAATGTCTTAATAGACTACTTTGAGTGTGGAACAAGACAAATGAAACATGGTTCTCTTCAAGTAAAAAGCCAATGGGAAAGTGTTAGGTGGAGAAGGAAGAGCAGGGAGGAAAGAGAAGAGGAAAGAGAGAGGAAGAGGGAGAACTGAGCAGTACCAGGACTCGGGCGAGGAAAGCAAGGTGCCCAGGGTGCAAAATTTAAGGAGGCATTCACTCTGAGACTCACACTAGTGCATGATTGGCATCTGAGAGTGAGTGCTTCCTTAAATTTGGCGGCCTCAACTCCTGGCTTGCCTCGCCTTACCCAGTCTTGGAGTTGAGAAAAACATCAGGGGGCTACTTCCTGCAAAGACATGTAGCTAGGGAAAAATCTCCTGGTGGCAGGGTTGGATAAAGGACTTTGAAGAACAAGGGAGTCTAATCTTCAACCTCTAATTTGTTTGCTGTATGATTCTGTGATGTAATTCTTTCCCTCTGTTGGCCCCAAGCCTTCAATAGAATGTATTTATATACAATGACTTCCATGTAAGAGGTTTCAGGAGAAATCAAAGAGACAAAATAGCAGCCACTGGAAGCAATATTTACAGAAGCTCCAGGGTCCAGCAGGACCAGGATTTTGTGGCCAGACATTACACTGGTAGTCACAGAAAGTTTGGGGAAGGTATGGGGCTTCCCATAAGGCATAAGGCAATCTAGTTTATTTTTTAAATAAACTTCAAATATTTTAGAATAATTGTGGTGTATTAGTCAAGTTTCCATCGAGGGTCAGAACTAATAGGATAGATGTATATATGAAGAGGAGTTTATTAAGGAGTATTAACTCACACGATCACAAGGTGAAGTCCCACAATAGGCAGTCTGCCAGCTGAGGAGCAAGGAAGCCAGTCCGTGTCCCAAAACCTCAAAAGTAGGGAAGCCAACAGTGCAGCCTTCAGTCTGTGGCCAAAGGCCTGAGAGCCCCTGGCAAACCACTGGTATAGATTCAAGTGTCCAAAAGCTGAAGAACTTGGAGTCTGATGTTCAAGGGCAGGAAGCAGCCAGCACAGGAGAAAGATGAAGGCCAGATGACTCAGCAAGTCTGATCCTTCCAACTTCTGCCTGCTTTATTCTAGCTGTGCGGGCAACTGATTAGATGGTGCCCACTCAGCTTGAGGGTGAGTTGGCCTCTCCCAGTCCACTGACTCAAGTGTTAATCTGCTCTGGCAATACCCTCACAGACACACCCAGGAACAATACTTTGCATTCTTCAATCCAATCAAGTTGACACTCAATATTAACCATCACATATGGATTTACAGAAATGTTGCAAAGAAAATAAAGAGGATTCCTGTATATCCTTCATCCATTTTCCCTTAATGGTAACATCTTACGTCCATGACATGTTTGTCAAGACTAAGAAATTAAGATTTTTTTGTATATTATAGAACGTCTTCAGATTTCACCAGTAATGCCCCTAAAGTGCTGTTCTAGGATTTAATCTGGGATTCTAAACTTCACTGAAAGCCGACTGCATTTAAATCTTAAAGGGAAGTGACTGCAATTTGGTCACAATGGCTTTGGTATATTAAATGAAAAGGGGAAAAAAAGATTTTGTCGTTTTGTTGGGCACAATGGGGCAATTTTATGTATGAGAATTGACAGCCTCTGCTTGGAGGCTCCTGTGTACTTTTCTCCTGGGCTAGTTGGAATCCCTTCCAGATTTCTCTTCTACCCTACACCTCTGTCCCAAGGGGCCTGACATAACAAATGCATCTGTTTTTCCAATACCACAATAAAGACCACCTGAAACTTTAGCAAAATTTTTACTTAGAAAAAAACCACTAATATTCATTCAGCACCTCCTCTTGGTCAGGCTAGTTACTTTTCATGCCTCATCTTGCTTAAACCTCACAACCATACTATGAGGCAGGTATTATTATCATCCCATTTTACAGATGAAAAACCAGACTCCGGAGGTGGAATAAGTTGTCCAGGATTATACAACTCTGAGTTCCTTATAAAGTGGTAGAGCCAGGGTCAGGACCCAGGCAGTCTTTGAAATTGGGGATCTGGCACAGCCTAAACTCATTCCTTCCTAGAGGTGAGCAACTCCTGGCAAGTTTCAGGCCAGCAGGAGTGGTACCTTCTATAGTTGATATTGTCACAGTATCTGAATTAATTAGATGATTTGTAACTCATGAAGTTGATGTCACCAAAATGGCTTCAGGAACCTGGACACATGACGTTGGTTTCCTGAGAAGGGAACACTCAGGAGCGCCAGGGCCTTGACAGACATTCACCTCCTGTTCACGTCACATCCCGCTTGCCAAGAGCGACCCCAGTAGTGGTCCCTCCCAAGCCTCCATGCGGGCTTCTGACTCCTGTGTGCACAATGGTTGGATTGCGGTGGATGCTACTGCTCTAAGGATGGCGTGAGCTTTCGGTTGCTCCTAAAGGAAGAGATTATGGAGGAGGATTCTGACGGCTGGGCCAAGGTTTTTCTCTTACCAGATTTCTTGGGGCCATCCTTGACATAGCTGCCAGGGACCATGCTGAGGCGTTTTCCCTTTTGCTCCACTCCATAGAGCCTTCGGTAGGAGACCGCGTCCCTGTCCTTCCTGAACCTCTTTCCTAAGGCCTTGGAGGGAACAGGTGAGAAGTCACACCCCAGTTACAGAACCTGGCTCACCCTCCCCACCTCCATCCCAAGCAAACAAACAGTGATTTCAAGGGTTTGCTGAAAGGCAGGCAAAGGCAACCAAGGAGAGAGCTTCCCCGGGCCCTGGCAGAGGTCGGAGGGGCAAGGTCTGCCCATGGGTGCTTGCTCACCAACGCCTCCGTCTTTTTCCCACCATATATCAGAGGGGTCCCTGGGGGCCTTGGAAACACAGGCCCTTGGAGGCTATTAGGTCTGGGTGGGTCTGCCCTGTTAGCCGCCTGGCCAGAAAGCTCCTGTCCCTCACTGAGCCATGGTGTTCTCATCTTCCAAGTGGTCTTCCTGAATGGCTTCAGGGGATAAATATGGGTGAGGGAGGATGTGCCACTAGTGAAGAATGAAACTACAGGGAGGCAGCAATTGAGTAGCACAGCTGGACAGGGTAGGGAAGGGTGGAGATTTTATATGAGTGTTAATGTGGGGCCAGAGTGAATTTCAGAGCCTTAAAATTTAGAAAGCAGGCAGACATTATGCAGGAGAGAAGCGGGGACCCCCTCCTTCATTTGGAGACCCAGTGCGGGTGAGGGGAGGATGGGGGGCCGCATTACCTTCTGGGAAGTCTCCGTGGCCTTGTGGTTCCCTCCCCGTGCCGTCACGAGGCCTTTGCCTTTCTTCTCTTCCTTCTTCTCATTTCCTTTAAGGACTATCACCACTTTGGGCTTTTGCTTCTGAAAAGCCAAGGGAAGAGAGCCCTGCAGCCACCCCTGTGGGGACAGCGTCCCTTCCCTTTCCCCGAGGAGAAGGCTCCCAGGTGAGGGGCTGCCCCTCCCCTCCACAGGCTTCAGTGCACACACTGTAGGTCTGGTTGTCACTGTTCCTCTGCTTCTGGATGCACCCTGGTATACATGTTGCTGCCCACAGAGTGACGTTGTAAGCTCCAGGCCTGGTCCTGTTCCTCTCAACCTCAGAATCCATGAGGGGCTCCCCATCACATCCTCCCCCCCTCATAAGGGCCTCACTCCCTAGCCTGGTAAGAAGCCCCTCCAGCCTCCACGTGGCCTTACCAGCTGTGACCTTCCTGCCCCTGCCTCCAGTCTGGAGCCACAGGAAGGCTGCCCTGACTTTGAGCAGGTGCTGCTGATCCAGACCTCTGGGCCTTTGCTCAGCCCGGCCTCTTCCTTGGTCCCGGAGCACCCCAGGCACCCACCCCATCTAGTCTTCCTGGAGGGGTGGTCACCACTGACCTTGCCTTTCTCTTTCCCCAGGTATTCCTTACCACCCACCCAAGAGCTGAGCACACCCTGCCGTGAATGGAGTTCCTTGTGCATGGCACATTCCTGGTCCTCCTGTTCTTACAGGGGATGCAGGGAGGGTAGGGTCATTAGGAATCTCCAGGGTCCCACAGTCCAGGAGCCCAGCAGAAGCACATAAAGGGCAGGCCACCCAGGAAGCATCCCGCCTAGTCTATAAGGAGTAGGGGTGGGTGCCAGAGTATCATGGGAAAAACTAAATAGACTGGGTCTCCTCTGGGAATGTACTGCTTATGGTTACGGGGAGACAGTGGCCTGGACTGCAGTCTCCAAGTCAGATTGCCCGGATTCCTGCTCTATCCACGGCTGAGAGCTGAGTGACCTTGGCAAGTTTCTGCTCTCTCTGTGGCTTAGTTTCCTTGTCTGAAAGGTGGGGATAATAGTAGGACCTACTTCATAAAGTTACTGAGAGCAATAACTGAATTTTGACATGCATGTGCAATGCCCTCCATGAATTATCGGGGGTAGGTTATTATGCGGAGTGGGTGGAAGGGAAGTTTCCATAAGCCGTTTGGGAGTGTGGAAGGAAGCTGTCCAAGGCCCTGCTTCATGTTGCAAGTTGCTTTCTAAGGAAGGTAATGCTGGTTAGCTTTGGGGTTTTGTTTGGCTTAGTGGAGAAACAGTGCAACTCAGAACCAAGGCTGCATTTTCAGGCTATGAGGAGCTAGGCTGACCCATCTCCTCCAGGGCAGCCCTTTCCACCATCCCCAGCTCAATCCTCAGCCTCCCCAGAAGAGTCACCTGAGTAGCTTCCCACACAGCTCCCATTTTGGGGAAGCCTGAGCAGATCGACATGGCAATGCCTTAGACTTAAGGAAACTGCAACATTCACGGATTCAGCATCCTCCATGGCTGAGACTTCAGACCTCAGGGGTCTTCGCTGATGCCAAATGGATCACAAGGGGAAATACCATGAGCAGTCTGTCGTGGGGAGATCTGGATGGCCAGGCCAGACCCCAGGAGGGGAGGCCACAGAAGGCCCTGAGTGGTAAAGATAGACCCCAACCTTCTCACTAGAGGGTCCCCTGTCACCTGCTGCTGTCGGAGACCTGTCAGGACATGTCATCTTCCTCTTAGAAGCTTCTTTAAAAACCCAGATGCTTCTGGGAAAGGTAATGATGCTTGATGACTTAATTATATTTCCCATGTAAACTTTCTCCCTCTCTAGGTCCAAAGTTATTTACAATAAAAGCCACATTTAAGGTAAAGCTGTTAAAATGTGATTATTAGAATCTTATCCTGGTAAAAGGAGATAGACCTGAACATATTAACCATGGAAGTGAATGTAATTCCTGTGATCGATATTAAATTGAGTTTAGAGAGACCCAGAAGTCAAGCTTCCCCTTTGCCCCCAAATCAAGGCAGTGGGTAAGCTATCTGTAAATCATTAGCACCTTAGAGTAAAATATGTTTGTCAGATGAGTCTGATGGAATTGGCACTCGAGATCTTTCTGACTATAAATGGTAAGTGGTATGGTTTGGATCTGTGTCTCTCCCCAAATCTCACGTCAAGTTGTAATCTCCAGTGTTGGAGGTGGGGGCCTGGTGGGAGGTG
Source organism: Rhinopithecus bieti (assembly GCF_001698545.2). NCBI lineage: Eukaryota > Metazoa > Chordata > Mammalia > Primates > Cercopithecidae > Rhinopithecus > Rhinopithecus bieti. Next base: position 706,849 of record NW_016808100.1, read on the forward strand.
ATTAGATCACGGGGGCAGTTTCTCATGGCTTAACATGATTCCCCTTGGTAATGTCATGAAGGAGAGAGTTCTCGTGAGATCCAGTGATTTAAAAGTGTGTGTGGCACCTCATCCTCCCACTTCTTGCTCTGGCCATGTGAAGTGCCTGCTCCTCTTTTGCCTTCTGCCATGATTGTAAGCTTCCTGAGGCCTCCCCAGAAGCAGAACCCCCTATGCTTCTTGTACAGCCATGAGCCAATTAAACTTTTTTTTTTTTTTTAATAAATTACCCAGTCTCAGGTATTTCTTTGTAGCAGTGTGAGAATGGACTAATATAGTAAGTAAGTACATGAACAGAATGGAAGCTTTCCCCAAAGGCAGGTGCTGACCTGGATAAAGCAGAGGAAGTGGAGGCAGTTATGGGGAGTCGGCCCAGCAAAGCCCATGCATTTGGGAATTGGATAAATCTCAGTTTGAGCCCTGACTCTGCCCTTTATTACTTCTGTGAGTGCAATAAAAAGACTTATTTTCACTTTCCTTATCCTTCAACTGGGGGTAAAAATAGCGCCTCCCTGGTAGCCTGACTGGGAGCAGTTGACCACATAACCCAGGTACAAATCTAAACACAGGGCCTTCACCACAATAAACATTAAAAGTTAGTGATGTGATGAGCATTGTCATTAGTAATGGCATTTTTTACTCATTTTGCTCTAGGGTCGGGAGATTCAAGACCAGGTGGCATCTTCTGCAGAGGACACCACTTTCCAAAGACATGGCTTGGTTCTTCATAGATAACGGGTCTTGGGGTAGCTCTGGGAAAAACTGAGGCAAACTTGGTTGCTATACTTCTTGGAGAAAGAGGAAAGGGCAGGTTAGAACTAGCTCAATGTAGGGTAGAAAAGAGGAGGTATGTTAGCTGGAGTCGCAGTTGCAGTAATGGCAGTGAGGAACGAATGTTCTTTGATTCTGAAGGCATCACAAGGAGGGAAGAGCTGAGGGCAGTAGGAAGATCCCATCCTGCAACACGGAGACCCAGAAGCCACTACCCCTTGGCTCTTCTAGAATTCTGACCGATACTAACATTTGCCCAGCTTGACTAAACTTTAGACAGGTTTCTTCCTGATGATAGGTCTTTGGCCTCCTTTTCCGTAGAACCTTTCCTCTAGAAAACTTGCATTTGTAAATTTTTTCTCTGCCCCTTTGAGATGTAAATTTCTCACTCTATTGCTAGTTTTACAATCCAGAAATGTTTTTCTCAAGGACCTGGGAGGACCCTTTGAAATATAATCATCAAGAAAGATTGTACCCTGTCTCTCAGTCTCTGTGAGAGGATGGGAGCCTAACATTGATAAGCGCAAATTAGCAACACAGACAGCCTAATCATATTAACTAATTCCCCCACCCCATTGATGTCCTTGGGTACTTCTCACTAGCTTATCCCAGCACTTCAAAATTATCCCGCCTTTTGTTTCAGGAGAGTCAAGTCCAATCTCTCTCCCCTACTGCAACTATCTTGAGTAAAGTCTTCCTGCCATTTCTCTTGGATGGTACCCACCTCGGGAGCTTGTTTCTTCTTCCCCTGCCTCCGCTCCAGCCACTCCAGCACACGGGTGAGGTCAGACATGCGCCTCTCTTCGGCAGTCTTCCACATGGATTTCCTCTTTGTGGGCATTAAATCCTTCAGGTACACTGGTTGCTCTAACATTGTGGAGTCTTGCTAGTGGCTTGGGTGGGAGGTGGCTGGCACTCTCTCACTCTCTTGATCCCTTTATCTGGACTCGATGGCCTGGTGATTCAGAAGGTAAGGTGTGGCCTCCAGATGTGAACATAAAGGGCAGAGTGAGCCAAGACGCTGGGATATTGGCCTTAAAGGGTAGAAGGCCTGGGGAGTGATTGTGAGGTCATTGCCAGGCTTGGTAGCTGGCTCTGGGGTCAGAGTAGAGGTGGGACATTGGCCACCTCCCACTGTTCCCCATGTGGCCACTACCCCTCTTCAGGCCATTATGTCTCCTCTGGACTCTGCCACAGCCTCCTTGCAGCCTTTTCACCTCCATCTCCACACAGATCTTACTAAAATAAAGGTCAGCCCATGCATCTTCCTTTCTCAAAAACCTTCAATGGCTCCTTGTTGCCTATCTAAAAAAAGTCTAAATTCTTTAGTTTGGCATCCTGTCTTTCTACAGTGTACTCTAATTAGAAGAAAGTTTTTTATAAGTCCAATTTCTCTATGTTCATTGATTCATCCAACATGTGGTTATCAGGCACCTACTAAGTATTGGGAATGGTGCTGGGGATACTAATGCAGGAGAAAAACATAGGCGGACTTCCTAAGACATATGGGCTAGTGGAAAAGCAGGGCAGATAATTACCGTATGAATCCATAATGACAAGTGAAGATGAGTGCTCTCAAAGAAAGGAATGTAGTTCTAAGAAAGGCCATAGCAATGGTACTAGACTTGGATGGGGTGGTGGGTAGGCCACCTTTGAGCTCTGAGCTAAAGGATAAATAGACTTCAACAGGTCTGGACATTTGTGTCCCTCTTGATGGCATTAAAACGTGGGGCCTTGGGAGGTAATTAGGTCATGAGGGCGGTTCTCTCATGATTGGAATTGGTGCCCTTGCAGAAGAGACTAGAGAGAGCTCCACCATGTGGAGATGTAGTAAGAAGGTGTCACCTATGAACCAGGAAATGGGTTCAGCAGACATAGAATCTGTCAGAGCCTTAATTTTGGATTTCCTAGGCTTCAAAATGGTGATAAATGAATGTTTGTTGTTTATAAGCTACCCACTTTGTGCTATTTTGTCATAGGCCTGAGTGGATTAAGACAAGGGCTTTGGAGCAGAGACATATGCCTGTGCAAAGGCTTTGGACCAGAGACATATGCCTGTGCAAAGTGGGAGGCATGGCACTAACAGCAGAAGGCAAGAGTGGCTGGAGTACCGGGGGAAAGAGGCAATGGTACAGAGGTGGCCAGAGGCCAGGCCATCCAGGAACTTGGTGGCCACAGGTTCTGCTCAGACTGGGAAGAGAAAGGGAGCAAAAGGAAAATAATAAAGGAATTCAAAAAAAGTGGGGAGGGAGTGGCATGGTCAGGCTTCCCTTTCTTGCTCTAGTAAACTTCTACTGAAGGAAATTAAGTATACAGAAATGTGCCAGAATCACAAACGAAGACATCTATGTAACCAGTACCCCAGAATCTCCCCTACAGCCCCTGGTAGTTATTAGCACCCTCCAAGGGTAAACATCATCTTATCATCCAATTTCTGCTTTTTTTTTTTTTTTGAGACAGAGTCTTTCTCTGTCACCCAGGCTGGAGTGCAGTGGCGGGATCTCAGCTCACTGCAAACTCCACCCCCCAGGTTCAAGCGATTCTCCTGCCTCAGCCTCCCGAGTAACTGGGATTACAGGCACTCTGTAATTTTTGTACTTTTAGTAGAGATGGGGTTTCACCATGTTGGCCAGGCTGGTCCTGAACTCCTGACCCTGATCACGTATCTTGGCCTCCCAAAGTCTGGGATTATAGGCGTGAGCCACCGCGTCCGGCCTTATCATCCAGTTTCAAACTTCTTCCTGTTATTGAGTTTTATATAAACAAAATAATATACATGTGATATTTTACATCTGGATTTATTAATTTTGCAATATATTTGTAAGATTTTGAAATAGTGAATTATTTTGTCTTTGTTTATGTGGTAATATGTTTATTTTACCTTCATTCTTGAAGAAAGATTTTCTGGATAATGGAACTCATGGTTAACAGTCTTTTCAACACTTTGTATATGTCATTTGATTGCTTTTTGCCCTCTATTGTTTTATTTGGGAAGTCAGCTGTTAATTGCATTGTTGCCTCTTGTAGTAATAAGTCATTTTTCTCTTTCTTGTTTTCTCTTTGTTTCTGTCTTCTGACTGCTTGCCTATGATTTGTCTAGGTGTGGATCTCTACATTTTTACCCTACTTGAAGTTTATTGAATATTTTGGATATGTATTTAATTTTTTTAAGTCAAATTCTGAAAGTTTTGGCCACTGGTTTTTCCATATGTTTTCTGCTCCTTCCTTTTTATTTTCTACTTCTGGTTTTCTCATTATACATCTGTTGGCTTGTTGTTGTCCCACTGGCCCCTATGGTTCTGTTCATTTTACTTCAATCATTTTTTTTTTCTCTCTGTTCCTTAGATAGATACTTTCTATCACTCTGTCTTCAAGTTCATTGATCCCTTCCTGTGCCATATATAATCTGTTGTAATAGGTCTTCACAGTAAAATTGTAATTTATGCTTTTCAACACCAGAATTTCCATTTCTTTCCTTATACTTTCTATCTCCTTATTTAGAATCTTTCTCTGCTGATTCTTTATTATCATAATTTTATTTACAAATTTAAACCGTTCTTTGAACATATTTAGAATAGCTATTTGAAATCTTTGTTTGCTAAATACAGAATCTAGGGAAACTCAGAGACAGGTTCTACTATCTGCTATTTTCCTCAGTATGTGTCACACTTTCCTATTTCTTTGCATATCTTGTAATTTTCTGTTGAAAACTGGGCATCGAAAATATTGCAATGGATATGTTAACTAATATGTAATGGGTATGTTAATTATCTTGACATAGCCATTCCATAATGTATCATTATGTTGTACACCATTAACATATGCAACTTTATTTGCCAATTAAAAAAATTGCAACAACTTTGGATTCTGATTTCCCCTACTCCATGTTTTATTGTGAATCATGGAATTGCTATCTGGGAATCTTGTCTTCTCTGTTGTGTGAAGCTGCTGAAATTTCTGATGACATTTCTTACATTCTTGCTTTTTAAAAATATTTAAGGCTAGCTTCCTAAGCATTATCTCTGTGTCTGCATATCTAATTGGACGGAAATTGTGCTCAAACACCTTAAATGAGTAACGCTATCTGAGATCTGCTGATGAATCTACATGTGGGTATGGGAGCTGCATCAGTTATCTTATTGCTGTTTAATGTTATCTCAAAGTTTAGTGGCTTAAAACAAGAGAAAGATTTTACAGTTTTTGTGGGTTGGGAATCTGGGTATGCCTTAGCTGGGTTCTCTGGCTCAGGCAACAATCAAGGTGGTGGCCACGTTACAGTCATCTGAAGGTTTGACTGGGGAAGGATCTGCTTCCACACCCCTCATGTGATTGATGGCAGGATTGGGTTACTTGCAGGCCATTGGACAGAGAACATCACTTCTTTGTCACAAGAAACCCTTTGTTCCTTGTGACATGTGCCTCTTCATAGGATAGCTCATGACATGCAACTTGCTTCATCAGCACAGGAAGGGGGGAAGAACCAGAGAGAGAGTGAGAGCAAGGCAGAAGTCAGTCTAACCTTGGAAATGACATCCACCATTTTTGCCATATTAGAATATGATTTATTGGAAGCAAGTACCTATGTCAGCTGCACCCAAAATGAGGGGATTACACAGAGTGCTAATACTGAGGACAGCGTTTGTGGGAGCCATTTTAGAAGCAGCCTACCACAGGAATACATTCAAACTTCAGTCCATTTTCATGCTTTCCTCTATTTTTTGCTTTCTACTGGGCTCTTTTTCATCTCCTCTGTATATCTGTGTAGCCTCAGAGTTGGCCAGCAGAGTCTGGCTAGACTGGGCCTTTTCTGGTTTCTGCTATGCAAGCATGCAGCTTTAGCTAGAAACATTTGCCCCAGTCATGACTAAAGTGATGTTCTCAGTATAAAGGACCTTTTGGCCCTCCTGCTTTTCTGCCTTGGCAACTTTTACTTAAACCAACATGGCTGCCAAGAGTGGATGTGGCCCAGTGCTCTAAGTCAAGTAAGCTCCCTTTACAGCAGAGAAACTGTCTCTCCTCCCAGTCTGCCCCACCCTGGAGGAGCCTCCCTATTGACTTAGCTAGGAGCAGGAGATGGGAGCAGCCTTAGGCTAGAGTGCCAAAGATTCTCACTGTTGTTACCCAGACTTCTGCAGTTCTCAAGCATAAATGTTGCTCCAACTGTTGTATGCTTCCAGTTGATTTCTGGAGTGCTGTATGATGGTTTTGATCAATGTTTTTGAGCTTTATAGTTGCTTTTTGGGAAGAGGATTTATTATCTCTTCACTTGGCCATAGACAATTTCCCTTGCTAATGCCCTTTTAATACATTTTGTAATACCCTCTTTGCTATTTGGAAATGAAATCCATATAAAACTTATTTGCATACATACATTTAAAAAAATTGCTATAATCCTCTAAACTAATATAAAAAAGAAAATTTTAAACAATATAGTCTCCCTTTGGGTACATTTCAGTATTATAATATCTAGTCACAACTAAAATAATTGATAATAATTTAATCATTCCACAATATACCATCATGTTGTTTATTATTAATGTATACAACTTTATTTGCCAATTTAAAAATATTGTAGCAAATTTGGATTATGATTTTCCCCTAACTAGAGTCTTAGGATCTCTATTTTAATGTTAATGCTGGTCAGTTGTGTTGACAAAAAAAAGAAAACTCTGTAGTAAAAAGAGATTTATTCTGAGACAGTATGAGTGACCATGGCCCAGGGAACAGTCTCAAAAGATCCTTAGAACATGTGCTTGAGGTGGTTGGGTTACAGTTTGGTTTTATACATTTTAGGAAGACAGAAGCTATAGGCAAAGGCATAAATCAACATATGTGAGACATATAATGGTTCAGCCCAGAAAGTTGGCATATTTTTATACACACACACACACATATATATATACACATATATATTTTTTGTTTGTTTGTTTGTTTTGTTTGAGACAGAGCCTTGCTCAGTCACCCAGGCTGGAGTAAAGTAGTGTGATCTCAGCTCAGTGCAACCTCTGCCTCCTGGGTTCAAGCAATTCTCCTGCCTCAGCCTCCTGAATAGCTGGGACTACATGTGCATGCCACCATGCCTAGCTAATTTTCTGTATTTTTAGTAGAGACAGGGTTTCATCATGCTGGTCTTGAACTCCTGACCTCATGATCTGCCTGCCTCAGCCTCCCATAGTGCTGAGATTACAGGTGTGAGCTACCAGGCAAGTGGGACATCTTGAAGCGGAGTGGGGTGGTGCTTACAGGTCACAGGTGGATTCAAAGATTTTCTGATTAGTGATAGGTTGAAAGAGTTAAGCTAAAGACTTGAAGTCAGTAGAAATAAATGCTTAAATTAAGATAAAGGGGGTTGTGGAAACCAAGGTTCTTGTTATGTAGATGAAGTCTCCAGGTGGCAGGCTTCAGAGAGAATAGATGGTAAATGTCTCTTTGTAGACCTTAAAAGGTATCTGACTCTTAGCTAATTTCTTCTAGATCAGGGATAGGCCTGGCTGCATTAACAGAGGTTCCTTACAGATGCAAACCTCTGCTACAAAAAATGGCTTTGCAGGGCCATTTCAAAATATGTCAAAGAAAAATCTCTTGGGATAAAATAGTTTCATTTCCTTCAGGGTCTTCTATCTGTCATGTGATGTTATACCAGTGTCAGGTTGGAATTTGGTATCTTATTGCCAAAGAGTCTGTTTTGTGAAACTTGGGATCTCTATTTTTTTTTTTTTTTTTTTTTTTTTTTTGAGGCAGAGTCTTGCTCTGTTGCCCAGGCTGGAGTGTAGTGGCATGATCTCGATTCACTGCAAGCTCCGCCTCCTGGGTTCACGCCATTCTCCTGCCTCAGCCTCTCGAGTAGCTGGGACTATAGGCGTCTGCCACCATGTCCGGCTAATTTTTTTGTATTTTTAGTAGAGACGAGGTTTCACCATGTTAGCCAGGATGGTCTCGATCTCCTGACCTCGTGATCCACCTGCCTTGGCCTCCCAAAGTGCTGGGATTACAGGCGTGAGCCACCGCACCCCGCAGGGATCTCTATTTTAATGTTAATTCTGTTCTTTTGTGCCTAAACTCCGTAAGGGAGGGACCATACTGAGGCATATTCAGTCTTCCTTCTTATCAAGACCAGGAATTCAATTTTTCATGTTTCTCTTGTCCCAGAGAGGTCTGTGCAGTCAATTAGGGTGACTTAGGATTTTATTTTTGGCTTACAAAGGTAATCCCCCAAATTTCCTAAATGTCTCTTAGAGAATGGTACAACACCACTGAAAACTAACAGCATAATCAAAACTGTCTAGACTCTATTTCTGCAGTTTTTGTGGGGAGCAAGTTCTGTTTTGAAAGTTTTCCATGGATGAAAGTTTATCTTCCAAGGTCTATTTTTTCCCTGAACATTCATGCAAACAAATCGACTTTGAAAAAGAAATGCACTTTCCTCAAAGGATATTAACCTTGGGCTAAAAAGCTTTATTACGTTTTTTTCTGACTGGAACACCTCAGAAACATTGGTGGTAGAAGGGAAACAGAAGCCCAGGTTAGTTTCCCAATGGGATGGAGAGGCAGAGTGGGTCTGGAGTGACTTGGCCCAGGGACTAGAAGGCACTTTTGGTGGGCTCCTGGCCTCGTGGGATAAGGGTGTATTTAGAAGGCATCAAAGTCAAGCCATGACGTTAGTTATGTCTCCAAGAGTAGAAACTTTCTTCCAATGATCTGGGCTCTTTAATCTCTCAGATACCCTCTCATTTCACAAATGGCTGCTACTATTAAACTTGAGAAACATCACTGGCTTTTCTTATTTTCCCTTCTTTCTAATTTCCAAATTCAAACTGAAGTAGAAGCTCTTTTATGGCCTAGTCTCTCCAAGAAACCTTTTCTGATTTTTATCCTGAAATCCTTTCTTTCTACTGAATGTACAATGCACGTTGATACAAGAAAATTTCAGCGGAATTAAATTTAAGAGTTTAATTGAGCAATGAATGATTTGTGAATCAGGCAGCCTCCCAGGCCAGAGTAGGCTCTGAGAAGTGAAATACAGAAACAGCTGGATTGGTTACAGGTTGGCATTTGCCTTATTTGAATATCGTTTGAACAGTTGGCTACATTTGATTGCCAAAACTCAGTAACTGGCACAAGTGTAGGCTATGGTCTGTTTACACTTCCATTTGTTACAGTTCATGATATACAGAAAAACCTTTAGGCCAAAACTTAAAATATGTAAGGAGGGAGCTTTAGGCTAAACTTGACTTACCAACATTGATATTTAGTAATGTCTACCTTATACTTAATTGCATTCCATCCATGTTATTATTCATGAGACTTTGAGAGTAAAGACCACACCTGGTTCATTTCCACATCACCTGGGGTGTCAAGCACAGGGTCTGCCACATAGCAGGTGCTTGACAACTATTTTTTGCTATAATAAATAGCAAATCAATGTGTAAATGAATGACTGAATTGTTCAAATGAAACATTGAGTAGATAAAACCAGTGAGGGCATCAATCAATGAGTTAAGGTTAGAATGAATCACTGTGTCAATATCTGTACTAGTCAAAGCATTTTTAGATGCAGAGAACAGAAACCTACTCAGACTAGCCCAGGTAATAATAGCACTAGGAGAGGGCAGGCTATTGCTTAACAACTTAACACAGTGTTTCTCTGTTGAGAAGGAAGGAAGTTTCCACAAGAACATAGAAGTAATGATACCGTGTGAACTGAGATGGAAAGCTCACACCCAAAATGTCCACTTGAAAATTTTACTGATAATCTTAGAACCCAAGGCTCCAGGGTACCCAGCTGGGCCTCAGGGTACTGGAACCAGAAACAGAGTAGATGGGAGCCAAGGCTGAGGGCTCCACCTCCCTCTCATTCCTGTCCATCTGTCTGTCTAGCTGTTGTGCCTTCTCTCCTTTTATTCTGGCTTTCTGATTCTGTTCCTATCACAATTAGTGTCTTCTAGATCATTTTACCTACATCCTTTTTTTACAAGACATTTCAGCGTAGGTGCCTACCACTGTAACAGTGAAAAGGAGGTCTAGCATCACAAACTCTATTTTGATTCTAATCTCCCGCCTCATGTAATGATTATCTTTTAGGTTAACTGCTTTTGCTTACCTCTGTACGTAGGCCAAGCCAAGTAGGAGAGGAATTTTAGCTTATAGTTTACCTTTAAAGCAAGGACGACAATAGCCCCTTCCCAAAATTAACCCCTGAGAAGATAAGGAGGGTGTATACATGGTTAATAGTGTTGTGTTAAAGGTTTATAGGAGCATCGTGACCTAACCAAGGCCAAAGAAAGTTACCCTTGCGGGCGCACAGATGTCTGTCATCATCAGTCACCTTTTGACCACCACCCTTTCCCTCCTCCCTTCCTATAATATTAAAGGAATCCCAAATTCCTATGAGCGTAAGATGTCTTTAGGACACTAGTCCATCATCTTCTTGGTTTGCTGCCTCTCTGAAATAAAGTCACTTTCCTTGCCCCAAGACCTTGTCTCTTGACTTATTGGCTATTGTGCTGCAAGTGGTGTGAGCTTTGGACTTGATGACACCAAAAATTGCATTTTTTCTTGGTTCAAATCCTCCCCCAACAACCCCCTGAAAAGAAAGAAATCTAAAGGACTCAGTCCACTCTCTTTGGCTCAGATCTGATTTTCCTTGGGTCAACTGTTATCCCACTCTTATCAAGGGTGGTGTGGGTGGGCACAGGCTGGCAGGCCACAGTTACATTGTCTGCTCCCATTCAGCAGATCTGTAGGTAGGGGAGGCGATGATAAACAGGCACAAATACAGCCAGCGAGTGAATGAATGAGTGAATGGACAAGACGTGGGGGTGACTCTCAGGCTTCTTCACCCAAAGTTTCTCTTTCCCAAATCTGTAGTAGAGACCAGCAGCTACATGTTTTGGAAGCCCTGCCCTTGTCTCCACAGAAGGCAGCTGGAGGCCTTGTCGGGGGCTGGGTTGGGGATTGGGTTACCAGAATTCTACTCTTGCAAATACAAAGTATTAGCTCTCTCTTTGATCTTTTAGAGACAGGGTCTTGCTCTGTCTCCCAGATTGGAGTTCAGTGGTGCAATGATAATTCACTGCATCCTTGAACTCCTGGGCTCAGGAGATCCTCCCACCTTAGCCTCCTGAGTAGCTGGGTCTGCAAGCATGTGCTACCATGCTCAGCTAATTTGTTTACTCCTGGCCTCAAATGATCCACTGATCCACCCACCTCAGCCTCCCAAAGTGCTGGGATTACCGGGGTGAGCCACTGTACTTGGCCTTTCTCTGTTATTTTAAAAGACACCAAAGGCCAGGCCCACCGTGCTCCAGATGGTCATCTGGTACTGTTAGACATAGTCAGACAGGTATGAGGTGGGCAGGAACAGGCTCTCTTTCATGCACTAGGGATGTTGGGTGATGGTTTGGTAGTCATCACATTGCCTCTCTGAAAGTGATAAATTGGCAGCTGGCACTAGGGAGAGGCCATTTCTTGATGGCCCAAACCTGTTGCACGAAAGTGTTAATTGAATGCAGGTACCAGGGAGAAGCAACTTCCTGGGCACATGCCTTAGGAGATAAAATGGTGGAGTATAACCTTCCAGGGCACACCACAGGAAAAGGGAAGAAAGCCTCAGATGGGCATGCATACAACTTCCTAGACACACTGCGTGTGCTCACCTCCCAAAGGTAAGGAGGGCACAGCACTCGTGGGCAGCCCATCCTAAGGGAAGAATCATGGGAAAGGGGTATAAGATGACAGAGGTGGGCAATAGGAAGACTTTTCATATCTATTGTGCTAGGTCATGGGTCTCAAATTCAGGTGTCACGCAGGTGACATAGAGGAGTGAAGCTGGCTGAGTATAAAGCAGTAGGAAGTGTGTGGAGTGAACTGTCAATCACATGCCCTTCCTAAAAGAGTGGCTGTCACTTGGTGTCAGGTGGTCGTGGCCATGTAAGAAGGTGAGCCCAGTGTGGTCAGATCTTCTAATTTTTTTTTTGGGGGGAAGCTAGAAATTTTGATTTGTATGTGACACTAGTTGGAAACTGTCTTGGTTCATTTTGTGTTGTTATGAAGGATACCTGAGGTGGAGTAACTTATGAAAAGGTTTATTTGGCTCACAGTTCTGCAGGCTATACAAGAAGCATGGCACTGGCATCTGCTTGGCTTCTGGTAAGTCCTCAGGAAGCTTGTATTCGTGGTAGAAGGAGAAGGGGAAACCAGTGTGTCATATGGTGAGAGAAGGAGGATCAGAGAGGAGGAGTTGTCAGGCTCTTTTAAACATCCAGCTGTCATGTGAATTAATAGAGGGAGAACATACTCATTAACTCGGGTGGCACGAAACCATTCAGGAGAGATCCAACCCCATGACCCAAACACCTTTCACCAGGTGAAACATTGGAAATCACATTTCAACATGAGATTTGGAGGGGACAAAAGTCCAAACTGTAACAGAAACCAATTTGAAAAGAAATGTTGGCAGAGATCAATGACATATGCCTATAGTACCAGCACTCTGGGAGGCCGAGGTGGGAGAATTGCTTGAGGCCAGGAGTTTTGAGGCCAGCCTGGGCAACATAATGAAACCCTTATATCTACAAACAAACAAACAAACAAACAAACAAAAAATTAAAAATTAACTGGGTGTGATGGTGTGCACCGATAGTCCCAGCTACACAGGAAGCTGAAGTAGGAGGCTGAACCCAGGAGTTCAAGGTTATAGTGAGCTATGATTGTGACACTGCACTCCAGCCTGGGCAATGGTGAGATTTTGTCTCTAAAAAAAAAAAAGGGCATGCTAATTTATTGTTATTATTATTTGGACAAAACTCATGTGATCGTGCTCAGACTGATCTGCAGTTTCTGCCTCGTTCAACCCTTACCACAGCTAGGAGGCACATCAGGCCAAGTGACTGCAGAGGAAATTGAAGCACAGAGATGGGAAGGCTACTTGTTCAAGTCTACTCGGCTGGGAATAAGAACAGTCAGGACTCAAACCCAGTTCTCCTGGCCCCCAGTCTAGTGGGGTTCCACAAGAGAAGAGTCTGAGAAACAGGACTCAGGCAGCAGTCATCCCTCAAGGATGAGGGGGCCTTGAAAGTGGAGAAAGGTCTGAACACATCTCCAGCCCTGGGGTGTTCATGAGGGTGAAATCCACAGGATTTTTCACCTTGGTGCTGCACAGTTCCGAAAAGATGGGGCAGTTGTCTTGTTTTTATTTTGTACTACTTTCTGCTGTTTTAATATCCAGTATCATTGCAATAAACAAAAGGCATCTAAAGAATATATAATCTTATTAATGAGAACTGGCTTCTCTGTTGCTGGTCTAAGTTCCGGAGAAAAGCCATTGGTCCCCCTGTCTCAGCAGGGCATCTCAGGTGAGTGGCTCTGACTCTTGGAATGTCACATTTGCCCTATTTTCTAGGACATTACAAGCAAATGTCTCAATTAGGCCGCAGGATGGATGTGCTGTGGAGTGCACTGTGATTTACATACTCAGAGCCCTGCAGTCTCTTTGGCTCTGGAAATGTCCTTCCTTGGCTCTGCAGGGCCCTTGAGGAGACTACTGGCTTCCCAAGAGGCACAGGCCTTGGAGCTGGATGCCTTTGAGGGTGATGTTAAAGACCAGGCAAGGAACAGCATGTAACTGTGGAGATCAGGCTGATCCAGGAGCCAGAGATATGCTATGAGGCCTATGGGGCTCTGTGTCCATTCGCTGGATGACCTTGGGCTTACTACGTGGCCTCTTTAGTCTTGCCCTTCTGCTATGAAGTGAAAAGGATACGTTTAGGGGTTGCAAACTGGTGCAAGTTGTATTAGTTTGTTTTCACGTTGCTAATAAAGACATGACCAAGACTGGGTAATTCATAAGGGAAAGAGGTTTAATTGACTCACAGTTCCACATAGCTGGGGAGGCCTCACAGTCATGGCAGAACACAAATGAGGAGCAAAGTCACGTCTTACATGGATGGTGGCAGGCAAGAGAGCTGGTGCAGGGGAACTCCCACTTGCAAAAACATCAGATCTCGTGAGAATTAGTCACTACCACGAAAATAGTATGGGGGAAACCGCTCCCATAATTCAATTATCTCCATCTGGCCCCACCCTTGACACATGGGGATTATTACAATTCAAGCTGAGATTTGGGTGGGGACACAGCCAAACCATATTAAAGTGATATTTAGTCCACACATGTATTTTATTCAACCAGCAAAGTGTTTTAGAAATCAGAGAATAAAACACACACACACACACACACACACACACACACACACACACACACTCAGATTTCTGATTTAAGTAAATAAATAGTCTGATATGATGGCCTGGATAGCACTGGCCCCCTTGAGCAGTGGGGGTGCCACCTGTTGCTATAATCCCTCCTGGCCAGCTTCACCCATCTATGGAACCTGCTTATCCCTTGAAGACATATGTGTTTGTGACCCCTGGATTAGGTAATAATCCCACCCACTTTACTGTTACAAAGACAAAGTTGTATCTCCCTATCTTTGATCTGGAGAAGTAGAGATTCTTATCCATTTTATAGGTTTGGAGCCTAAGGCTCCAAGACATGTGTTCACTCAGGCTGTCAGTTACTATACGGTGCAGCTGTACTCACACCTGTCTGAGCTCAAGCACCACCTCCTTCCAAGCTCTCATTAGGTGGCAGATTTATCTCCAGTGCATACCTGAGCTGACTGAGGCTAAGGGTCCTTGTAGGTCTCATTGCCAGTGAAACCCTGACACTTCACTGCTTGCCACTGGGAGGAGAGAGGGAAAGGCTAAGGGGTTGGGAACACATGTAAAGTTCTCTGGTGCACTTGTTTTTGCATGTCATAGGGGAACTAGAAGGGAGAGGGAGGCCTTTGGGATGAGGGATGTATAGAGAGGCTGGGCAGGGTAGTGGGCAGAATGCAGGGCTCGGCTTCAGGGGATTCACTGACTCTGTTCCTTTCCTTGGGGCCTCCTGATATCATGACTATAGGGAGGCCAGTTTTTCACAGACCTCATTTTCCTCATCTGTAAAATGGCATTAACATCACCCTTGCTTCCTTGTGGAGGTGCTCATGAGACAACCGAGGGCTTTGCAAAGTTGCAGAAACTCAGGGCACGTGACAGCATGATGATGATAGCATCAGAGTTAAGAGCATAGGCTCTGTAGGCAAATCCACCATGTGCTGGCTGTGTGCCCTCAGGCAGATTGCTTAATCTTTCTGGTCCAAGTTTTGTGTTCTGCAAAATAAAGTCAATAATAATCCCTATTCCGAGCAACTGTGGCATCCAATGAGATATCTCTACCAAGTGCCCGGCTTCCAGTAGGTTCTCCATATAGAATATGGACAAACACATGGGCCTATGATGACCAAGGGTGGGAGTGATGCTGAAATGCACAGAATGAAGGCCCTAGGAAGGCCAAACCAGGGGGACCAGTGCAGGGGGATAAGCACAGAAACACCTTCAGCAAAGTCCAGGCAATGGCCTTGCCCTTGTTCCTCCTCCTGCAGGTCATCAGCACCACAGCTGGAGCAGGGAGGCAAGAATCCATGAGGAGGTACTTTGGGGCTGGGTGTAGGCTCTCGGAGAGTTTGTCCTGCTGTCCAGGATGATAACTCAGGGCTCATTTCCCTCTGTTACCAGTCTCCTAGAGAAAGCCCAGCCTGGTAGCCTAGAAGTCTGGCCCAGTGGGTAGACAGAGGGTGACTGACCCCAGATTCTGGGCAAATTAATCAAGCCGGGGTGGTTTAGCCTGGCCACCTTAAGCTAGTCCTGCTCCATACTGGTGGCCTGGTTGGCAAGTCCCAGCCCGGTTATAATCATTGTAATTTAAGTAGTAATAACCCCCCACCCTCTGCTGCCCTGAGGGGAGTGGCCACTTACAGCCGCGCACACTGCAGGAAGGGATGCCGGTGACTGCCTTTCTGTTTTATAGGAAGCCATCTTGTGGAACCAATCTTGCAATTCTCTCCTTGAGAAAAAAAGCCCTGGGTGTGAAGTTTTTGTGCATAGGGGTGGGGAGAGGAGGCTGAGCGGACCCCTGCTCATAGGTGTCCCAGCTTTCTTGTTTGACCCTAGGATATTGGGTTGGGAGTGAGGCTTGGGGCTGGGGTTAAGGCTGCCAGGCCCTGGAGGAAACATCTGGGGTGTGAAACGAGGCTGATACTGGTTCTGGGGTGGTCTCATTCACTGCCAACCAGGTGCTGTGCTAGACGTTTCCATGTATTCTCTCATTTAATTCTCCCAGCGAACTGGCAAAAGAGGTACTATAATCCCTACTTGATAGCTGGAGAAATCAAGTGTCATGGAGGTGAAGCTGCTGACTGAGGTCCCACCAGTGGCAGGGAGTGGAGTCCCCATTCCTCTTGCTTCTCAGGAAACTGGAATTCTTTTCCTCATTGCATAGATGAAGAGACTGCAGCCCAGGAAGGGAAGCAACAGTGCCATAGCTGATCAGTGGAGGGTCAAGAATTTAAGCAAGCTCCCAGGTCTCGAATCCACAGCCGTTTCTAGTTAGCCCAATGGGGAAGGCCCTCACGATGGAACTGCCAGCCCCTTTCAAAAGCTTCACACGGGTGTTTTGCCACTTCTTGTCCCCAGAGACATCTCCTCTATGCAGTCCTGCAAAAAAGAGGCCAGATTTCTGTCCTCTGGCAGCGGCTAATGGAGTGTAACAGGCACGTGAATGAACCTGGGGGCCAGGTCACTGAGATTCGAATCCTAGCTCTGCCACTGGACATCTTTGACAAGTACAGAAACAACAACAACAAAACCCTTTCTGCCTCCCTCTCCTCCTCTGCAAAATGGGACAAAACCATATAACAAACCTCATAGATCACTGTTTAGAGTTCTGAAATCAGGCCATAGGTGTGAAGTGCTTACAGCAATGCCTGGCATATGGAATTGCCGGCCGCCATTGTTTTGGTGCATGTGAACAGTGGTGTGGAGCTGCAGGGAGAACATGGGGAGCTGGGTTCCCATCCCCAAGACTCTCCACTCCCTGAGTCTGAGTTTCCCTGCTGCCGCTCAGTTTCTTAGCACCCACTCGCCTCCAATTCCGAGTCTGCGATTTTGCTGTGCCACAGGAGTTTCTCAGTGACCCAGCACAAGAATTCATCTTTTCAGGGCACGGGACACACAGCATCACATAGGTCTCCCTCTGTATCGCGTGAGCCCACGTGCTTGGCTCCCCCTGGCATTCTCATGGCTGCACTTATTTCACCTCCTCCCTCTCACCTTTGCCCACAAAGCATCACTGAAACCCTGTGGGTGTCAGGCCCTGCACCAGAGATAGACGCTGCCCTGCAGGAGCTCTCATGAGGGGGTGATTTTGCCCCCTCCAACCTCCAGCAGACAGTTAGCAATGTCTGGAAACATTTTTGGTTTGGTGGGTGCTACTGGCATCTGTGGAGCTCTGCTTACTTAGAATGCGAACTTGGAGGGAGCGCCTACCTGTCTTTTCTTGCTGCCCCAGCCCTCCCTACCCCAAGGCTCTGTGGCTCTCAGTCCCCAGCTTTCTTCACCTAGAAAGATCACCTGGGACATGGGAGCCTAAGTCACAGCTCACGTTTATGGCCCTTCCTTTCTTTCCTGTGAAGAAGTGTCTCTCTGCTTTGCAAGCTAATAGTGCTATTAACAGTTCCCACATGCTTATTGTGTTCAAAATCTTTACGTGGAGTAATCCTCACCACCACCCTGGGAGGTAGGTGTTATGATTAACCCAAATTTTGCAGGTAAGGTCATTGAGGAAGAGAAGTTAAAAATTGTGTCTCTGGTCACATGGGCAATAAGGGAGCCATGGTGTGCACTCCAGCCAGAGATGCCGCTAAACACGCTGCCAGGCATGGGGCAGCCTCCATGACAAAAAATTGTTCAGCCAAAATTGTCCATAGTGCTGAAATTGGGAAATTCTAGTCTGTTAGACAACACAGACATGTGGCCGAATGGTTAAATTAAATGTGAGAAGGCTACGCAGAAGCAGGGACAGAATTATTTCAAGGTCCAGAAGTGAGGGGAATAACCGCATCAGAGGAAAGCAAAGGCAGCGCCCATGGGGGAAGTGACAATATCCTTGTCTCCTCTGTGTCTCAAATATGTTCCTGAGCTTCAGTTGATTTTGTCAAGCCTGCAAATACAGCCCTTCTGACAGTTCAAGCCCCATCTGCTCTGGTAATTTCATTTGTACTCCTGGAGCCAGCCATACCTGAATCTTGTACTCTCTGGTCATGTGGCACCTCTAGGTTTCTTTATTCCTTAGACTTGTTTGAGTTTAGTTCTAATAAATAGATAAACATTATGCTAGAAACACACTCACATATCTTGAGCAGAGTTTGCTTCTCCCCTGTGCACCTGATGGCCCACCAACTCATAGCTGCTCTCTTCCTCCATACAGAATATGGTGTATTCTTTATCCTATGGTTGGTGGCTTCCATTGCGGCTGCAGAAGTGGCAGCTGCCATCCCTGCAGCATCAAAATATCCAAGCATCAATTGTGTGATTGAAGTGTTCTATTAGCCCGGACTGGGGATGCCATGATCAGATGTGGTTCGTGGAACAGCTGCCCGTGCAGAGCTGGCAGTTAATTAAAAGCTCCATGCACTTAGTGATTAACTAATCACAGCATGGTGGCAGTCGGTGATGAGGCGGTGACTTCTCTGCTGGAGTCAGCTGAGAAGCTCCAAATGTCTGCCTTCCGGCGGCCAGCCCCAGCAGGGGGCTTTGGGAGCCCCAGTGTAGGCGTCCCAGCAGTTTGCTGAGCAGATTCCCAGCTGTGCCTCTTGTTTAAAGCTTACAGGAGAGAGTGAAAGGGGACTCTGGTGGGAGGAGGAAGGTGTGGCCATCGCTGCAAGGGCTGGGCAGGGTGGGGCTGGAGAGGAAGGGAGGGGACGCTGTCAGCATCTAGTGACCACCGTGCAGGGGGAGGCTGAGCCTGATGAGATGTCAGGAAGGTGGCAAGAAGGGAGGGAGTTGGCCATAGGTCCTGGGTGGAGTCTCAGGTTGAGCTCAGGGTTGGGAGAGAGGGCACAGCCCTCTTTATCTCAGGGCAGTGTGGTCTAAAGGTTAGGGGGTGTGCTAGAACCAGATTGCCAGACTGTACAATACGGCTCTGCCTCTTGCTGCCCATATGACCATGGACACAATTTTTAACCTCTCTTCCTCTGTTTCCTTACCTGCAACATTTGGGTTAATAATAACACCTAGCTCCCAGGTGGTGGTGAGGATTAATCCACATAAAGGTTTTGAACACAGTAAACATGTGGGAAATAGTAATGATGCTATTAGCTTGCAAAGCAGAGAGACACTTCTGCCCAGGAAAGAAAGGAAGGGCCATAAGCCTGAGCTGTGATTTTGGCTCCAATGTCTCAGGGGCTCCTTTCAGATGAAGGAAGCTGGGGACTGAGAGCCATGGGACCTTGAGGCAGGGAGGGCTGGGGGGCCTGAAAGGCAGGTGGGAGCTGCCCCCATGTTGCATTCTAGGCAGAGCTGCAGGGAGCAGCTCAGGCATTGCGTCTGCATGGAGGATCCTGGGCTGGCACCCCTGGAGCCGTGCGGGCTGTCCTGCCCTCGAACCCAGTTCCCTGGCTCCTGATTCTGATTAAGTGCACCCTACATGATTGGGAGTAACTGTGACTTCAGCATCATGAATGCTGCTCCTACCCTGCCCCCCCACCAAGTCCCCATGGTCCAACAGGAAGAATTCATACAAGGCTTGTGGCCCTGTGGCCCGCTGGGTCTGAACTCCTCCACGTCTCCCTTTGCTGGGCCTGGCTGGGCCATTGGGCAGGCACTGGGGTTGCAAGCCGCAGCCACTGGCCCTGACTCACTTGGACCAAACACATTTGTTGGAAGGAGCTGGAGTAGCTCTCAGAGCAGCAGGAAAAGTTGGAAATCTGGGTCTTGGGAAGCCCGAGCTGGGGACAGAGCCACGTGCCATCTGCCTCTGCTGGCTGTGCCACCTGTGTGTCCCTCTGCTCGAATTTTGGTGGAGGACACAGTTGGTCAGCTTGGCTGCTGGTCACAGGATACCCCTCTTGTCAGGGGAGGGCAGGACCTTTGACAAGGGACTCAGAGTGTATCCCATAAGGAGGGATGGTTCCCCAAATCAGGACTGGGGTGCTAGCATCAGAAGAGGGGAGTGGATATTGAGGCATCCCCTCAACTGAGCTAGGTCCAGGTTTTTGGGAGGGGCATGTGGTGGGGCCTGGAGCCCCAGAAAGATGCCCTCCCTCTGCCTCTACATCTGTTCAGGCCCTTCTTTAAGGGGCTGGGTCACAGCAGGGAAATGGTCAGCAGGTGCATGTCCTTTCCTGTCCTTCCTACGTCTACCACCAAGGGCCCGAGTATCTGGACCATTTTCCACATTCTGAGGAATGTTGAAGGTGGGTGGACACAGTGCCCTGCAATCAGAAGACGAGGAGAGACACCACCATTCTCACTGCTGTGTGACCTTGGCACGCCCTCTGAAGTATCTGAACCCTTGTCTCCTCACTGGGGATAAGGAGACCGTGTAGACAGGGAGTGCTTTGAAAAGTGTGAAGTGTGTGGGTTTTGTGACACCTTAGCAGGGAGTTGCTGGTGTCAACCCCACTCCCCACAGTGTCCTCCCTCTCCTTCCTTTCCAGCCCTTTGCGCTGGGGGCAGGACCCCGTCCCTGCGTTCCTGCTGAGGAGGCTGCTCTGGGAGCTGCCCCAGCACCTTGTCACTTCATTGCCCAGTGGGGAGACCTGGCTGAGAAGTCAGCAGAACTGGCAGCACGCAGGGTGCCTGCAGATGGAGGCCAGGTGGCCACGGGTGAGGGTGTGGGGGCATCTGGGGAATGGCTGATGTGATGATGACTGTGGAGGGCAGGCAGGTCCTCAGCACCTCGGACAAGCCGGTCCCCACAGTCTTGGTGCTGCACAGAGGACATTCAGGGCACGTTCCCCATAGTAGAGTCTGAGGGATGGATCTCTCAGCCAGAATTGCTGGAAATAAATACACACCCTGGGCTCAGAGACCGTCACTGATTTGGTGGAGAGCTGTTGGTTTTAAAGACTGGTCACTTACCAGATCATACAAATAAGTACCTCATCTTAACCACTTTGGGCTGCTGCAATGAAAATGCCATAGGCAAGGTGGTTTACACAACAAACATATTTCTTACAGTTCTGGAGGCTGGAAGTCTGAGATCAGGGTTCCAGTGTGGTCGGTTCTGGTAAGGGCTGTCTTCCTGGGGTGCAGATGGCCACCTTCTCCCTGTGTCCTCACCTGGCAGAGAAAGGACGAATGCTCTCTGTGTCTCTCTCTTTTTTTTTTTTGAGATGGAGTCTTGCTCTGTCACCCCGGCTGGAGTGCAGTGGCGTGATCTCTGCTCACTGCAACCTCTGCCTCCGGGGGTTCAAGTGATTCTCCTGCCTCAGCCTCCTGAGTAGCTGGCACTACAGGCACCTACCACCACACCCAGCTAATTTTTGTATTTTTAGAAGAGAAGGGATTTCACCATGTTGGCCAGGATGGTCTCGATCTTCTGACCCCGTGATCCACCTGCCTTAGCCTCCCAACGTGCTAGGATTATAGGCGTGAGCCACTGCACCCAGCCTCTGTGTCTTTTTTTATAAGGACACTAATCCCACTCACAAGGGCTCCACACTCATGACCTCATCCCCTTCCACAGGCCCCACTTCCTAATCACATTGTGGGATTAGGATTTCAGCATAGATTTTTCGGGAACAAACATTCAGTCCGTGACATGACTCTACATTTTACTTAATGTGTTCATGCCAACTTTCTCATTTGGCTTTATCTGCATTTCACAGGTGAGAAACTTAAAGCCACTGAGGCCAAGAGGCTTGCCCAAGGGCACACAGCAATGACTTACACTTGGTAGAAGTTTCTGTCTTCACTTACAGGGTAGGGTGATCCAGAGCTGGCCCTCAGCGGTACTGGACACCATGTAGTCTATGAAATACCAGTTGGGAAGGGGAGGGAAGTCTTATGTTGGGCTTCCAGAAATCCATCCAAGGAGGACTTGTGTGAAAGTGATTCACTGGGAAGTGTTCCAGGAAAGACCAGCAGGGGCTGGAGAATGATCTACATACTGTCTCCGTGAGACAGGCCTTGCCCTATGGAGAGGAAAGCTATAGTGGCTGCTGTCATGGGGCTTATGGTCTTGTGCCCTTCTGAGATCCAAAACTCAAACAGAAGAGAGCAGGTCGGTGGTGCAGGGCTGGCCCAAGCCCCCTTTATCCTGGGCTCCGCTGTCCTCAGTACATGGCTTCCTCCTATGTGGCAGCACGTGCACTGGCCATCATACCTGCTTTCCCAGACAGCAGGAATGAGGGAGGGAGAGGAAAGGGGGCGCTGCTCTTTATAAGGACACTTTTCTGAAGTTGTACATATGTTTTGACTCTGGGTTTTTGACCAGATCTAAGGTCGCAGGCAGCCACAGCCAGCAAAGGAAGCTAGGAAATGTGGGCTTTGTTCCCAACAGCTTGTGTCTAGCTAGAAAACATGGATTCTGTTAGTGAAGGAGGAAAAGAGAAGGATGAAGGATGAAGGGGCATAAGTCACAGCCATTGTCACAGTCAGGGAATGCAAAAATTGGACTTGACCCAGTTTGATTTCCCCATTTGTCCAGCAACCCTGCATCTGCCCAGATATTTCTCTGTGGGGTTGATGTGGAGACCATCTTCAAAAGGGGTGGGCACAGCTGGACCATAGGAGTTCTGGATCCAGTGAGGCCCTGTCCTGTGGAGTCAGTCTCCCCTCTAGGAGCAGCAAAGGATGGTGGTGTAGACAGAGCTCCTTGGAAGCTTCTTGGGGGTGGGCAGCAGGGGGAGCTGTACTGCCTAAGCCCTTAGCTGGGAGCTTGACTTTTGAGTTCCTGGTTCACCTCTGGTTTGCTTGATGGCCTTGGGCAGGCCTCTTAACTTCTCACATTCCTCAGGCTCAGCCCTATCCTCTGTAAAACGAAGACGATATGGGGAATTCAAGGCCAGACATGGATGAGACAGGAAGCTCTCAACTCATGCATAAAATTCAAGAGGGCAACAAAAAAACTTGGTAATGAAGATAAATAATCAAGATGAAGAAATCACGCAGTATTTTTTATTGTGGTAAAGTACACATAACATAAAATTAGTCATTGTGACCATTTTAAAGTGAACAGTTGAGTGGCAGTAAGTGCATTTCCATTGTGCAACCATCACCACTACTCATCTCCCCAGCTCTTTCTCTTCCCCATTAAACAAAAACTCCGCATTCCCCCTCCTGCCCAGCAACCACCATTCTACTTTCTGTTTCTATGACTTTTATGACTCTAGGTACCTCATAGCAGTGGAATCATACAGGATTTGTCTTTTCGTGACTGGCTTATTTCATTTAGCATAATGTCCTCAAGGTCCAGCCGTGTTGTAGCCTGTGTTAGGACGTCCTTCCTTTTTAAGGCTGCATATTATTCCATTGTGTGGATAGACCAGATTTTGTTGATCCTTTCGTCTGATGATGGGCACTTAGGTTGCTGACACCTCTCGGCTGTCGTGAATAACATTGCCAGGAACATAGGTGAACGTGTATCTGTTTGAGTACTCACTTTTTTTAATGTAATTTTTTTAAAAAATCAAAATTTGTGCAAAATATCCACAATGAATAACATATCATTTTTTTTGAGAAAGGGTATTGCTTTGTTACCCAGGCTACTGTGCAGTAGCACAAATATAGCTCACTGTAGCCTCAACCTCCCAAGTTCAAGTGATTCTCTCGCCTCAGCCTCCCAAGTAGCTGGGACTACAAGTGTGTGCCACTACACCCAGCTAATTTTTGTATTTTTTTTTTTTTGTAGAAATGAGATTTCATTATGTTGCCCAGGATGGTCGTCTTGAACGCCTGGGCTCAAGTGATCTGCTGGCCTCGGCCTCGCAAAATGCTGGGATTACACACATAAGCCACGGTGCCTGGCCTCAAAATTTTAAATAAAGACAAGATCAGTAACCGTGGTCACTGTACTGAGCCATATCAGAGCACAGGCAGTGGAGGATGGGCAGTGCTCGTTGGGCACGATCCTGTTATTATGCCCCTTTCTAGGCTGAGCCTGAGGTGGGCCTTCCTCTCCTTACCCTCCGCCTGGCCCTCCCTCCAGAGATTGAAGTGAGACTGTGCTGAGCATTCCAGGCCTGGGAGCCTCATCTTCCCCAGCCTCACTGGGCTGATTTAGGAACTAGGGCCATGGAGGAGGCTCCAGGTTGCACAGTGAAGCTGGATAGATCCACCTTCATTAGCCCATCAGATAACAGCACCTCCCAGGCAGCTGAACTGTGGAGACAGCCACTGTGTCTTCCTTCCCTTTGAGTTGCTTTGCCAAGTGACAAAGCAAGAGATGTGTGTCCCGGCTCAGAGTTGATTTGCAGAGATTGGTTGGGGCTATTCTAATGAGACAGGAGACAATGTTCTTGTCAGTTACTCCTTAGGTGGCCTAGGGCTGTGTGCAGGGGCTCGAGTATGGGGACACCTGCCTGTGAGCCTGGGCTCCAACCAGGAGGAATATGCCCACTTCTGAGCTCAGAGACCCAAAGAGATGAAAACCAATTCAACCCCCCCAAAGAGAACTGCCTCCTTTAGTCACTGAACACTCAGTGCACTTTTACTGCGTTCTAGGCACTCAGCGGGTGGCAATGAGGGTTGATAAGGAGAGGAGCTGGCCATGGTCCTGACTTTAAGAAACTTGTGGCTTAATAAAAGGAGTTTTGCTCATTCCTCAGGAATTGAGATGTGTGGGGAAAAGTGTGCGGAGGGCAAACTAGGGGGTGGCGAGAAGCCAGCTTGGTGCATCCTTGGCTGGGTGTGTGTGTGTGTCATAGGTGAGTGGGGTGGGTGGTAGGTGTGTGTGGAATGCATGTATGTTAGTGTGTGTGCACATGTATGAGTGTGTTTGCATGTGTGAATGTGTATGTGTGAGAATGTGCATGTGTGTGTGCGAGTACATGATTTGTGTTCACATGTGCCAGAATGTGCAGGTGTGTGTGAGTGTAATTGTGTGTGGGCATGTGTATGAGTGTGCACGTGCACTTGTGTGTGCATGTGTCTGTATGCATGTAAGTGGGCAAGTGTGCATTGTGTGTGTGCCTGTCTG
This sequence comes from Rhinopithecus bieti, assembly GCF_001698545.2. NCBI lineage: Eukaryota > Metazoa > Chordata > Mammalia > Primates > Cercopithecidae > Rhinopithecus > Rhinopithecus bieti. Next base: position 731,735 of record NW_016808100.1, read on the forward strand.
CATGTATGAGTGTGCGCGTTTGTGCTCTTGCATGTGTGTGTATGTGTGTGTGTGCATGTGCGTGTGTGTATGAGTGTGTGCGTTGGCGGGGAGTGCTGGCTGTGAAAGGGCCACCCTTGGCTTGGGCTGCCCTAGAGGAGACAGAGGGGCTCCGAGGCACAGATCTTGCCTGCTATCTTCAGACGGACCGGCAGATGGCGGAATTGCAACGGGAAAGTCCGGGACCTCTGGTGCAGGGGAGTCGGTGGAAGGAATGAATGAGAGGGAGGAGGGAGAGCATCTGAATCTGTCGGAGCTGCCATGACAAAATACCATAAACTGGGGGGCGTGGTGGGGGGGCTTAAGCAACCGAAATTTATCACAATTCTGGAGGCTAGGAGTCAAGATCAAGGTGCCAGTGAAGCAAACTTCCCTCTGAGTCCTCTTCTCTGGTGTGTAGGTGACTGTTGCCTGGCTGTGGTGGTCCCAGCGTGGGGAGGGACCGCTTTTCCTCCTCTCATAAGGACTCCAGTCCCATCTGATCAGGGCCCCATCTTTATAACCTCATTTAACCCCAGTTACCTCCTAAAGACCCTGTCTCCAAACAGTCACTTTGGGGGTTAGGAATGCATTTGAGGGGAATGCAAATATTCAGTCAATAGCATGGAGAGAGGAGAAAGAGACAGGGAGAGGGAGAGCGAAGGAAAGGGAAGAGAAGGTGGGGCAGAGCCCGTGGCACTGGTGCAGGTCCGGACGCCTGGTGTGGGCAGCCTGGCTGTGACTCCACTGTGACGCTGAGTAGCTCCTTCTCCCTTTGGGTAGCTCATCCTCACCTCTAAAGGAGGTGAGGGCTCACCTGCACCTGCTGAAGTAGCGACAAACTTGCAGACAGCAGCTCTCCAGTGCCTCCCCGCTTTTACACTGAGTGACGCAGCAGCCTGGGAGGGGCACTGCTGCTGTCTCCACCTGCAGACAAGGTCGGCCAAGTGAAGTGGCTGCCCACGGCCCCACGACTTTGTGTGGTCTAAGCCGTAGGGCGGGAGCTCTGAGGGGGTGGAAGATACAATACAGACCTGAAGGAAACTCAGAACTCCTTGGCACAACCCATGTTGACAAGCTGGGCCCCCACTGGGGGTCCTTCCTGAAGCCTCCCCAAGACCTCTGAGAAAGGGCTAGCTTGATGAGTGTCCCTTGCAGTGAGCACAGGCCCTGGAAGCCGATCCAGAGATGGAGGGTGCAAGAAAGCACACTCCCTGGGCACTTGGTTACCCAACAAAGCTGCCTGAGATGGGGGCCTCTGTCCAACCTGGGTGTGCTGGAAGGAGAAGCCCATCCAGCTCTTGGCTCTCACTGTCGGGTGTGCAGGGCCAAATGCAGGGAGGAGAATCTACTCCTCCTCTCTCAGAGACACACGAGGGATGCCTAAATCTAATAAGTTAATCTAGACTCCTAGAAACAAGATTAAATTTTCAAATAAAGGCAGGCTCTGACAGCTAAGGCATAAATCTTTTATTTAAAATAGAGACTAAACCCATTCAAATGCGATCAGCGATGACAGATGCAGATAGAAATAAGCTCTGATGGGACAGACACACTGCGGGTTTGTCTGCTCCTGGTGACAGATCGCCAAGGGTGACCTTAAGGACAGTGTATGATTGTCAGCAAACAGTGGTGTCTCTGTATCCATTTCCATGTGGCTTGCTGGCCCTAGGTGGTACAGGGGGCAAGAATGTCCTAAGGAAAGTGCCCGTGCAGGTGGGAAGGAGCCCGCCTTGGACGTCTTGGTCCCATTCCTGCCAGGTCAGCTGCCACAAGAGGGCAAGGGAGAGGGTCTTGCCACGTTTGGAGGTGCCTAGAGCACCAGCAAAGGAGCTGGAGATGTAGGGAGCTGTCAGGAACCGGTCGAATGTGGTTAAGGCAATAGGAGCTACACGGCAGCATTTCCTGGAGCCGCCAGGGCAGGGGGTAAACTCTGCACGGACCAAACCCAGATGGGCCATCTACTGCCTTGGCTGTTTATGGTGGACACTTCCAAGTGCCAGACACTGTGTTCCCTGCATGATCTCATTCAATCCTCACATCAAGCCATTTTTACAGATGGCAGGCTGGGGCTCAGAAGGGTTAAGGGCCATGCCCAGAGATGCACAGTCAGTTAGCAACAGGGCTGAGATGCAGCGCCAGGCTGCTGGTTCCAGTGTGCACACTCCTCCCTCTGACACTTCAGGGCTACCAGGCACCAAGAGACACTAGCGGCTGCGTTTGTTCTAACTCAGGCTGAGCGATTTCTCCTAAATATCGCCCCCTTTTGGAAGTGTTCAGATGCTTGCTGCCAGAATGCTTCACAACGGCACAAACTGGAAGACACTACCATGAACATATATCCTATGAGGACGAGGGTTCCCCAACGGATAGTCTATGAATCTGCATTCAGGAAACATGTAATAAGATGCTGCGAACCAAATGAAACTCCCACAGAAACAATGCTTTTATTAAGTAAATCTGGGAAACCCTGCCTACTCTAGCCCCTTCTAGAGAGTCACAAAGCATGTTAGAATATTAAAGGCTCTGGGAAGTCCTGCAGAAAGAAGAATCCCATCAAACCTTATTTAGTCCAGCATTTCCCCAACTAATGTGAACATGAATATGTTTTTGTTTCCCTCACTGGGCATCATATCACGTCAACCTGTATTCCAAGGAATACACTTGGGAAGATGCTGATGTGAGATTTTCATCTCAAGTCGGCCTGTAGCTTCCTGCTTCTCCAGAATGTGTATTATGGTACATGACATTTCACCTTTAAAGTCTTGAAGCTATTTACAGATGCCTATAGGAGCCAAAATTGATGTTAGTGGTTTTCAGTCTCTTTAGAATAAGTCTCCCTGAGTAATTTGATGAAAGTTGTGGATTTTTTCCTGTGGGGAAAGGAGAGGCACTCACATTCATATACACAGACTGATGAATTCAGATTCAGGTGTGCCTGGGTTACCCTGAGGTCATGAACCCCTGCTTCAAGTCACTGTCAGCTAATGTCCTTGGCATCCTTGGCAGCCAAGCACTGGGCCCTGCTGGGGCAAGCCTGTGGGGGCAGGGCTGCTAAGAGGGTCTGGGTAAAGGGGTCAAATCCACTCCTTGCCTTCTGACAAAGGAAGACAGGAGATTCATGCCAATCACACATGTTCAGTGAACTGGCACCTTCCAGTTGCCCACGGTGTGGGCAGGTTGGTGAGCAGGGACCCCCATGAAGGTCTGAAAGACCATCCCACACCTTGTGGGGACATCAGGGCTCCCATGCCTCTCTGAGCCCCCACAGTCTAGTGCATAAGAATTCTGCTGCTGATGCTGGCCCAGCACCCATTCCCTGCCCCCCTTCTTCTAGGAAGGGCACCCCAGTTGTCCTTGGGGAACCACCATGCCCTGCACCTAGCTCATGTGCATTGCATGGACTGGACCTCATATCAGACTCAGGGGTGGGCTCATGACTCAGGCCTGGACAATCAGAGGATACCATGATTTTGGCCACAGTGGTTGGTTCAGGATAGGAATGGGACCAAGCCAGGACAATTAGTGTCAAAAAATACATTGTGGGATTTTACTGAGAAGGAGAAGTTCTCCTGGGGTTGTTGATTAAAAGATGTATCTGGAGCTACTGGTGGCCACCCTGACCCATGAAGGGAGCCTGCCTGGGATGGTCAGAGGTGGGAGGAGTGGGTGGGTGTCCCAGTGAGACTGTTGGAGTCTGCATCCAGCTGTGCCTGACAATGGACCTAGACCCTGGCGCACTTACAGGAGTCAATACATTTCCTTTCTTGCTTAAGACCGTGTGAGATAGATTTCTGTCACTTGCAGCTGAAACAATACTAATACCCCTGTGTCAAAAACACATTCCCAGGCCTGTGAAGGTAGCTGAATTAGAATCTCCAGTAATGTGACATTTACCTGTATCTGTATTTTTCTGGGGAATCTCATGATCTAACAGCTCTCGCTTGAAAAAATTTCCTCTGACGTTCTACCATGGAGTGTGCAAGAAGCCCAGCTGGCAAATCCAAGAGTATCCACAGGTAAAGATGGCTCAGGCTGAATGCATGGGCAAGCCCAGGAGTCCAGGTGTTTTACATGATTTGTTCTTAATCTATTCCTGCTCTTAAACTCTCAGATGGGACTCACACTTTCTGATTGTGGCAATTTATCAGCTTTGGACAATAGGGAGACACAGTTCTGTGGTTCTGTGTTCAGTAAGACCCATTTCCTCATCTTTCTGCACTCCCAGTCCTCCATGTGTGAGCCAAAGTGATGTGTGCTAATTTCAGACTTGGCTCATACAAATCTCCCTGGGTTTATTTATTCATGATTTTTTTCCTGTGGTTTGACACAGATAAATACAGTGACCTTAGAAGCCAAGTCAGAGGTGGCAGAGCAACAAGGAGCAAGGGGCCTGGGCGCCAGAGTGTGCCTCATGACAAGTACCAGGCAAGCCTTTTGACAGGCAGCAATCCCTGTTTGGGGCTTTACACAAGTCAGAAAAAAATGTCTATTGTGTTAAACCACTGATTTTGGGATTTGTCCGTGACAGTCTTCTCCTTAACAGTGAATTTTTATAGATTTCAGATAACTTTCCCACCTATTGATTCATCTGTGCCTTTTATGAACTCTGGGTGGCAGTCTGGGAGTGGCACTTTACAGATGACAGTGCTTGTCCTGTCTTACGTCCTTGGTGGGAGGCTAGAAAATGGTTCTAAACAGAACAAAATTTGATACAGATGTAAAGAGATGACCATGATGTGTCCTTCCTCAGCTCTGACTTCCCTCTTATCATTCAGGCATTTTGATGGATACATATCTTGCCTGGGATTCAGCACCCATCTTCCCACCGTCTGCTCCCATCCCACCTACAGGGAAGACTGAGGGCTCTGCCTCTGTCTGCGGTGCTGAAATGGGTGATACTTAACAAAGCAGAGTAGCTGAATGGGCCAGGACTTAAACACTAGACAGAACTGGGCTTTCTGTCTACACATGTGTTCCCTTGCATGGTCTTTCCACCTCTCCAAATGTTAATTTTTTGGTCTGTAGAAAGGGAGTATTATACCTTCTTCATGGGACTGTTCTGAACATCAAATAACGTGGGTAAACTATTGATGTAATTGTGTTCTTTTCCATCCTCTGTCCTCCTTTTTAATCCTGAACCTCCTCCTCTACCAAAAGCAGCCTTCAAGGACTAGACCTGTCATTCCCAGAGGTTTGAGTGAATTAAGAGAAAAACCAAATTGACTCTAGAGAGATTGTCTCTCATGAATCTAGTTGCCATAGGCCACAGGGGGTTATAGGATATCCTAAGAGTTTAAAGGGAATCTGAAGCTTGAGGGAAAATATGGATTTATTTGTTCCAAATAATGGGTAGTTGGTTGTGGCTTAGGGGCTTCCAACCCTGCAGAACGAGAACATCTTTTAGTATTCTTGCAATCCACTGATCCCCATCTTTGTAAAAATGTTGTCAGTTAAACACACTGCACTTATTAAAGAATAACAAATTCATTTCCCCAATTTTATTAATAAAAGGCATTAAGAAATGATTGTGCAGTAAAAACAGGATTAAGCTTTCCAGTTTAATGAGGTGGCTGATGCTTTAGTTAGTCTGTGTGGCCTCATTATCGGCTAATGCATGGATTCCCTTAGGTTTTCTGAATTTTTGCCAAGAATTCACAGACCCCAGTGCTACTCCTGTGAACCTCAGCACAGCAGTCATTACTTCAGTGGGCTCTCAGGATCCTTCCAGCTTTGACCTGATCCTGTTGATCTCTGATGTACTAAGCGGGGTAGATTGCAACCACAGAAACCTCCCCTGGTATGCAGTTTAATCCACACCTGGGAGATGGAATTCATAATGCCCATGATTGCCTTCACAGTGAATGGAGGATCTGGAGTAGCAAGAGGCATTTTGAGTGTGTATGTGTGTCTGGAGAGTTAGTTTATTAGTGAAAAATATGACAGCCAAGGGAAATAGTCAATTGGTCCCATTTCTGTCCACACACTCTCTCCCAGTTGAACATGGCATGCGAAACCAATTTGAAATCAAAAAGATGCTTGGTGGGCACAAAACTGGAGTTAGGAAGTTACCTGGGTGGTCTTTTTTTTCTGTTAACATTTTTTTTTTTATTATGCTTTAAGTTCTAGGATACATGTGCACAACATGCAGGTTTGTTACATATGTACACGTGTCATGTTGGTGTGCTGCACCCATTAACTCGTCATTTATATTAGGTGTATCTCCTAATTCTATCCCCCCTCCCCCCACCCCACGACAGGCCCAGATGTGTGATGTTCCTCATCCTGTGTCCAAGTGTTCTCATTGTTCAATTCCCACCTATGAGTGAGAACATGCTGTGTTTGGTCTTTTGTCCTTGTGATAGTTTGCTGAGAATGATGGTTTCCAGCTTCATCCATGTCCCTACAAAGGACAGGAACTCATACTTTTTTATGGCTGCATAGTATTCTATGGTGTATATGTGCCACATTTTCTTAATCCAGTCTATCATTGACGGACATTTGGGTTGGTTCCAAGTCTTTGCTATTGTGAATAGTGCCGCAATAAACACACATGTGCATGCATCTTTAGAGCAGCATGATTTATAATCCTTTGGGTATGTACCCAGTGATGGAATGGCTGGATCAAATGGTATTTCTAGTTCTAGATCCTTGAGGAATCTCCACACTGTCTTCCACAATGGTTGAACTAGTTTACAGTCCCACCAACAGTGTAAAAGTGTTCCTATTTCTCCACATCTTCTCCAGCACCTGTTGTTTTCTGACTTTTTAATGATTGCCATTCTAACTGGTGTGAGATAGTATCTCACTGTGGTTTTGATTTGCATTTCTCTGACAGCCAGTGACTCAAAAGAAGACATTTATGCAGCCAACAGACACATGGATGGTCTTAATGACATTGTCTGCAAACTATGATGGCTGTTGGGATCTAACTTCCTAGAGTTAGATCCATTCAGGCCCATTGAGGAACCAAGATCCCACTGTGCCCCAGATGATGCTGGAAGCAATCTGCTAACTCTCTTGCTCTGTGCTCTGAGATGCTCAGGCTGCTGCCCTTGTTACCTGCATTTGGGTTCGGGGACAGCTGAGTCTGCTCCCACAGTGGGGTGGGCACTTGGGTTGGTCTTCCCACACTGGCACAGGGGACAGCAAGCCCCTTCCTCATGCTGCCAGCCTCCTTTTAGGATAGCTTGTTGGTTTGTTTTGGCCTCACAAGTGCCTCCCTGAAGTTTGGATGACAGCCATGGACAACTAAACTATATCAGTCCTAGTGCAGTGACAGAGGTCAGGAATTTACAGTGAAGGGCTGATCAAGCCTGTGCATCCCATCCCCACCCGAGCAGAGGGGGAGGTTGCCATGAGAGAAGTGAGGATCCAGGGAGGGGGACATCAAGGCTGACTGAGAGGATACTGCCTGTTGCCAGCAGGTGATGTCTGCATCTTTTTTCTTTTTTGAGATGGATGGAGTCTCACTCTGTTGCCCAGGCTGGAGTGCAGTGGCATGATCTCAGTTCACTGCAAGCTCTGCCTCACGGGTTCACATCATTCTCCTGCCTCAGCCTCCCAAGTAGCTGGGACTACAGGTACCCGCCACCACGCCTGGCCAATTTTTTTGTATTTTTAGTAGAGACGGGGTTTCACCGTGTTAGCCAGGCTGGTCTCGATCTCCTTGACCTCGTGATCCGCCCGCCTTGGCCTCCCACCGCGATAGGATTATAGGCGCAACCACCGTGCGCGGCCAATGTCTGTGTCTTAAACTCAGGTTATCTCACCATGCCCTGGACCTTCAGCGAGGACATGCTTCACGCCACCTCATTTCACAAAGGATGTGTGATAATTTACACAAGGAACACACAAAACAGGACAAGCAAATAGATGAGTAAACCAGGGCAAGAATAAATTAAGAGTCTTCACAGTGGCCTGAAAATTTGGGTCTGAGCCTCCCAGTAGCCAAAGCGTAGATGAAAACATGATTGGTTCCAGAATGACAATGCAGTGTGGTAGAGGATTACAAAGAACCTTTCTGTGGGCACACGGAGAAAAGCTCCTGACTTGGTCAAGAAGGCTCAGGAAGACTCCCTGGAGGAGGTGATACCCAAACAGGATGCAGTCTCTTTCAGGGATCTTTGGCACAAAAATAACTGACTTTTACTGGGCTGGACAGAGCCTGAAGGCTGGGGCTGCCTAATGAGTGGCCACTTCCTAGTGAGAAATTTTCAGTATAATAATTGTATTAATTATTGATTCATGACAAATCACCCCAATACTTAATGGCTTCAATAAAAAAACCAAACATTTGTGATCTCGCACTGTTTCTGCAGGTCAGGAATTCAGGAGCTTAGCTGGGTGGTTCTGGCTCAGACTCCCTCATGAGCTTGCAGAGAAGATGTTGGTGGGAGCTGCTGTCATTTAGGGGTTATCTGGGGTCGGGGGGGTCTTCCTCCAAGCTGCCTTGCTCACAGAGCAGGTAAGTTAATGCTGGCTGTGGGCAGGAGGTCTTGGGTGCTCACCACGCAGACTTTTCCATGGGGCTGCCTCAGTGTCCTCATGACATGACAGCAGCCCTCCCCCAGAGCGAGTGACCCAAGAGACTCAAGCGAAAGTCACAGTGTCTTTCAAGACCTAACCTTGGAAGTCATATTCTGCCATCCCCACAATCTTCTATCAGTACACAGATCAACCCTATTCCGGTTGAATGACAGGCATGAATAGCAGGAGGAAGGGGTTACAGGGGTCATTTTGGAGGCTGGTACAATTAAAGTGTTAATAATAATGAATGATTTAAATGATAAAGATAGCAACCACAGCCAATATGCAGTGGGAACCTAGGCATTGATCTAACTCTTTTACTTGTATGATCCTCATTGAATCCTCTCAATGGCTTATGGTTTGGGTACTGTTATCAGCCCTACAATATGGAGGTGAAACGACGGCTCAGAGAGGTTGTGTGAGTGGCCCAGGATCACACAGCAAATACGTGGTGAAGTCTGAATTTGAACTGATGTTTTTATGAGTCCAGAGCCCATTCTTTTGGCTGCAACCCCACACTCCCTCCCTAAGGTATCTTTCCTTTCAACTCTAGAGGCACAGCTCCTCTAGCCCACTCTGTCTTCAGAAAGCCAAACCAGAGGGCCCTGGGAACTAGAGCAGGAGAAGCTACTCCCCTAGACTGGCCGGCCCCGAGCCTAGCTTTGCAGGCCTTGGCAAGGCAGAAGATCTACTCTCCTCCTGAGGAAGTCTCAGGCTTTGCTTCCTTTACTGACTTTTGAGCTCTGTAAGTGAAGTGTGTGTCTGACCTTTTCAGTTACTTCTCCTCATGATCACTATGGCTGCTGCAGAGAAATGAACTTCCTTCATGCTTTCTCAACTACTGGGACGGGACCCCACCTTCCGGCATCCTGATGGCTGCCATGGCCCGGGTGCTCAGCAGAGACAGGACAAGACCGCCCAGGCTTAGGACTCAGGATCTCCCAGGAGGGTCAAAACTGACAGGGCAACATGGGCTCCATGGAGGCCACTTAACTTTAAATCTGCTCCCAAGACCCCACTCTTCTTTCCAACTCCCACCCCCAGCCCCTGGTCCAGGTCTTCCCCGGGGAACCTACCCCACCACCGTCCCAAGCCGCTCTCTCCCAGAGAAGGCACATCTCCCCTGCCTCGGGCAGTCAGCACCCCCTGTGTCCTCCCACCTCCTCACGTCCCTCTGCTCAGAATGAATGCTCCCTCCTTGCTGTTCACATTGTGTGGTATTGTTCCCTCCTCTGCTGTGGCCCCCTTTAGTTTCGGCTGTACTTATCTGTAGGCTTTCTTCTTCAAAAACAAATAAACAAACAAACAAACAAAAAAACAAATTGCTATGGTATGTATCTGGAGAAACTGTAGAGCCCTCCTCATCTTCTTTGTGCACTGCTCGGTACATTTCTAGTCTCTACCCAATTATCTGTTAAGGTGAGAATGTTAATTTATCCTGGTGGGAGTATACCAACATCACCCCAAGATAAAGGTGCCGGCACTCTGAGATGCACTTAGAATAAAACCCCAAATCCTTGCCATGGCTGACAAAGCACTGCAGGGTTTGGCCCTGGCCCACCTTGACCTTGCCTTCCATCCCTCTCCTGCTGGACCGCTGAGCTCCAACCACACAGCCGTGACCCTGACCCTGACCCTGACCCTGCCCCTGCCCAGGGCCTTTGCCCCACCACTCCCTCTGCCAGAGCACATGCCCTGCTTCTCTGCAGGCTGGTTCCTTCCGGCCACTTTCTTTCAGGGAGAGAAGCCCTCCCTGACTTCTCTGTCTTGCTACACACACTGCCCAGCATCTCTCCATTGTAATATCCCACTGTCTTTCCTCACTGCACTAATTAATTTCAGAAATCACTCTTTTAAAAATGAGTTTCATTTTATTATCTTTTTTTTCTTTAGAGATAGGGTCTCATTCTTTCTCGCAGGCTAAGTGTAGTGGCATGATCACTACATCCTCGAGTTTCTGGGCTCAAGTGGTCCTCCCGCCTCAACCTCCAGAATAGCTGGGACTATAGGTGCACACCACCATGCCTGGCTAATTTATTTCTAACTTTTTTTTTGTATGTGTGTATAGACAGGGTCTTGCTATGTTGCCCAGGCTGGCCTAGAACTCCTGAGTTCCTGAGCTTAGGGGGCCCAGGCTTGCCTCGAACTTCTGAGCTCAAGCGATCCTCCTGCCTTGGTCTCCCAAAATGCTAGGATTACAGGTGTGAGCCACCTCGCCTGGCCTATTATCTTTATCCTCCAGCCGGACATAAGCTCTATGTGGACTGGGATCTTGTCCATCTTGCTGGCTGCTGTGTCCTTAGAGCCTCAAAGAGTGCAGGGCATGCAGGAAGTTCTTACTTCATGTTTGCTGAATGAATAACAAGTGGTCACACACAAAGTACTCACATGCAAACTTCTGTCTTTCCTCTGTTTGGGGAGTCTTCATCCTAGCCCCTAGTGTCTTGCCTTTAGCATGGAACACATAGTGAATGGAATGAATTAAGTCACTTGCCCACTGGGTTATCTTCTTTTTAAGGGGACAGACCAAATCATGTGTTTGTCCAATCCCCTAGCATCTTGAAGAGACACTGCTTACAGTGCTTGTTGAATTGAATAGAATCCTTTGAAACTGTTGTGTTACCAACTTTGGTAATTGAAGGAAAGGGGTCTGCCTGGTCCTTCCAATGTGACTTGTTGGAGAAGCTAACACCTGGAGTTCTCATTCTCAGGTGTGGGTTCCGGATCCTGTGAGTGCAAAGGCCACACCTTACACAGCAGACGTGTTGATAGAAAACGGGGCGCATCTGCCTAAGATGCCAGGTGTCAGAGGAGCGGCACAATATCCTTCTGACACTCGAAAATTGCAAATTTGAAAGGCTCCTTCTCACTTGTCAGCTATCCAGGCCTTCCCTGCACAGATGGATTCCAGGCCTTGCCCTCTAAGGCTGAGCGTCCCACTGCCCAGGACCAGCCAGCAGGCATTGTGAAGATCCCACAGTGGGCACAGAAGCTCAGGTGTCCCAGGCACTCAAGTCTCAGTGTTTTGTCAGTATTATTTCAGTTACAAGTGGTTTAAAAAAGGAATTAAATCACCTTAAGCACTGAAAAAATGTTGGGTAGAAGTTGCTTGAGGAATAGCTGGATCAGAGCAAGAGACTGGATCTGTCTCTACTTAGTTTATTCTTATGGGGAGAGGCTGGTTGGGGGGCAAGGTGGCCCCTGAAAGCCTCAGACTCACTTGTTTAATTGTCCAGTCATCATCCACTCATTCCATTCCAGTCATTCCTTTTTCTTTTTTCCCCTGAGATGGAGTCTCACTCTGTCACCCAGGCTGGAGTGTAGTGGCATGATCTCGGCTCACTGAGACCTCCACCTCCCGGGTTCAAGCGATTCTCCTGCCTCAGCCTTCCGAGTAGCTGGGACTACAGCCATGTGCCAACATGCCTAGCTAATATTTGTATTTTTAGTAGAGATGGGGTTTTGCCATGTTGGCCAGGTTGGTCTCGAACTCCTGACCTCAGGAGATCTGTCCACCTCGACCTCCAAAAGGGCTGGGGTTACAGGCGTGAGCCACTGCGCTCGGCCTCCAGCCATTCCTTTTATTTCTGGTCCTCAAATAAAGCAGGCACACTCCTACCTTAGGATGTTTGCACTAGCCAGTCTATGTGTCTGGAAATTCCTAACGCCCATCCCTGCATAGCTATATACCTCATTCCCTGACCTCCTGCACAGCTTTGCTCATACTTACCTTCTCAGTGAGGCTGATCCTGACCCCATTTAAAATTAGAACTCCTCTCCTCAGCCCACCCAATCCTTCTTACCATGATTGCTTTCCACTCCCTCATAGCAATTATTGCCTTTCTTTTCTTTGAGATGGAGTCTCGCTCTTATTGCCCAAGCTGGAGTGCAATGGTGCGACTTTGGCTCACTGCAACCTCTGCCTCCAGGGTTCAAGTGATTCTCCTGCCTCAGTCTTCTGAGTAGCTGGGACTACAGGTGCCCGCCACTACACCTGGCTAATTTTTTGTATTTTTAGTAGAAACGGGGTTTTACCATGTTGGTCAGGCTGGTCTTGAACTCCTGACATCAGGTGATCCGCCCACCTCAGCCTCCCAAAGTGCTGGGATTACAGGCGTAAGCCACCGCACCCAGCCGCAACTATTGCCTTCTAATGTTCTCCATATGGCACTTATCTCTATTGCCCTATCATCCACTAGAATGTCTGTTGTATTCACTGATGTATCCTAAGAACCTGGAGGGCCCTGTCACATAGTAGTCACTCAATTTGTTAGATGAATGAATGAAGCAGAAAGAAATTAATTCAACATCCAGACATTGGAAATTCAGCAGTGAACAAAAAGTACCCCACGCCCCACAAAAAAAAAAAAGGACAATAATAATAATAATAAAAAACACCTCTGTGCTTTTGGACCTTACATTTTGGTGGGGATGGAAGACAATAAACTAGATTTTAAAGAAGCACTAAATATAGGGCGTTGCAGGTGGCAGTGGGGGCTGGGCAGGAAACACAGCAGATGCACAGTCAAGATAAGCCCAGTCCCTGCTGTATGCCGAGAACCCAGCAAGAATGGAGACCACTCTTCTTCTGTCATTTTAAGTTTATTCTTTTTGGAAGCAGCAGAGGACAAGCACACTGCTAATGATGGTAATAAAGCTTCTCCCAGATTTGTTGACAAGTTGCGTTTGCTTTATTTTCATTCCCTTCTCAATTTGGGAGTGGGCGTGGGCAGCCCCCTGCCAACCCACCATTCCCTTGCCACTTCCTACTCTCATGATTTAAATAAAGAAATATGCAGATTGGCCGGGAGCTGCTGGTGTTTGGAAACCCCTCTTGGAGCCAGCTGCTGCGTGGAGAAGAAGCAACCCAAACCAGTAAGCGTGTATTGATTCACATTGGCATTAATGTCTTTTTGTATTGACACAAGTATCTTATCAAAATGTGCTTGGGGGGAACATCCATCTTCATATTGACTTAAAATAGAAGATACTACAGGGTGGGAATTCTATCTATATAGTATAGACCTCTACATACAAATGCATAATCAATATTTCATCATCAAATTATGATCTGGCTTTCAACGTTTTGCAGAGAGAACCTGGAGATGAGTCATAAAGTGCAATAATAGATTGAAATGCAAAGGCTTTTTTTCCCCCATTTTAATAAGAGTTGGGGATGCTCTATGGCCATTCTGTGTAGGCAGCAGGAAAAGACCCACCCGGCCGCAGGAGAGATACCGTGGAAACGTTTGTAGACAAGAAGCTGCCTACACTTTGCCATTGCTTGAGAATTAACAATATGAATTCATATACTTATTATTCAGCCACTTTGCTGTGCCCCACCTGGACCCTCTCTGATCTCTTCTGTCGTTTCACTGTACCAGTGCCTCCAGCGATCAGCAGGTGCCGCTCTTGGGGAAGTGCTTGGGTGATTAAGTCCTCTGGGGACAGCGCTTAGCCAGAGACTGAGGAGTGGGGGATTGGGAAAACCCAGCTCCCTTGCCTCAGAGACAATGCTGAGCCATCACTGACATCCTAGATTTCCCCTGGGGATCAGGTGGAAGCTACTCCTAGGTGAAACAAAAACCAGGGGGCTCTGTTTAGACCATTGATTCCCTGTGCTTGGCTCCCTGGCCTCCTTGTCCTATTTCCATCACTCTGTTATTGTCTCCTGGGAGCATTTCCTTAATACAACATATGCACTTGAAGCCTTGTCTCCAGGTCTGCCTCTGGAAAATCCCACTCAATATGCACCATTCATTCTTCAAGTGTTTATTGGCTCTCTACCATGCGCCATGCACTGTGGTTGGAGCTAGGGATGGAGCAGTAAGAGGAGTAGGTAATGGCTCACATCTCTGTGTCAATTTTGGTGCATTTGGCTATAAAAAGAGAGAAATTAAACAGTATCTTATCATCTCACTTTGGCGGGAAGTCAGAGGGCTCTGGGACTGGTTGCTATAGCTGCTCAGTGGTGTAATTAGGGTCCTAGTTCTTTCCATCTCTCTGCTTGGCTGTGTTTGGGGTTGGTTTCATCTTCAGGCTGGGCGTGAGTGGCTGTAGCACTTCCAGGCATCACATCCAGACATGGTGACACCCTGAGGAAGGAGAGAGGCCTCTTCCGGTGGCTCTCCCTTTCAAGCAAGGACACTTTGCTTGAAGCCCCTGTCTCCCCAGCAGGATTACCTTTGTCTCATTGGCCTCATTGAAATGGGTCCCGTGTCCCTGCCCAAGCCATCCTGGCAAGGGGATGGAATTACCTTGGGCTAGTCAGGTCTTCTCTGGACCTGGGAGTCAGGGTGGTTTCTCCTGAGGCTCAAGGGAGGTTCGAGGAGGGCAACAACTGAGTGCAACTGAGATTCTGTTGGAAGGAGGACGGGGACTTCGTCCCGTGCTTTCTCCCTCACCCTGCCCTCTTGGTGTCCTTCATGGCACTCCCGTCGGGCTACAATCAGACGTGCATTCCTTTGTGTGATTCTGTCTCCTTTACTACATGGTAACTCCCTGAGGGCGGCACCCTGACTGTTCTGCTCCGCAGTGATGAATATGATCATGATTATGATTAGCACAATGCCATGCAGATAAATATGCTCAATAAATACTTGATGAATAAATGAAGGGTAATATGAAGGGAATGAATGGATGAATGAATGAATGAATCAACGTGTGCAGTTTGAAGAGCAGACATGAAGAAAAGGTGGAAGTGGAGCTCGCCATCCCCTCACGTGGGTGGTGTCCTGTGAGGGTGGCGGCAGCAAGGGGCCCCTCCTTGCCAAAGCAGCTCAAGGATAGAATAGGAGGGGGCCTCCTTCTTCCCAAGGCAGCAAGGGTGGCAGCTCTGGGTCAGAGAGACTGAGGCTCATGCTTTGGCTCTGATGCCAGCTGTGTGGCTTCAGGCGTGACTCCTCTGTGTCTTGCCATCTTCTCTAGAGATATTGTGAGGATTCAGTCACTGGACAATTTATTAAGCACCTATTGTATGAAGATGCTGGGGTGCGTGTAGGAAAAGTGCAGGGCATTGTGGAAATACTTGTGGAATCCAGCTGCAGGCTTCAAGGTTGGTGCTCAAGCTGAGGTCTGAAGGATGCACAGGCATCAGGAGGTGACTGGGGTGGAAATGAGGGACAGGGAAGAAAGCAGGCCCCGAGGCTCTGAGATGGGACCCAGGCTTCTTTGAGGAAAATGAGGCTGAGCTTGGAGTAAGGACGGGGGCATGGTATGAGAGGAGGCAGTGAAGCCAGCTAGGTCAGACCAAGGAGGCTATGAAGGCCACAGCACACCTTCTACTGTGTCTTTTATTTTCTTACATTTAATTTAATTTATTTTATTATTTTATTTTATGTTTTAGATAAGGTCTTGTTCTGTCACCCAGGCTGAAGTACAGTGGCACGATCCTAGCTCACCGCAGCCTTGAATTCCTGGGCTCCAGTGATCCTCCCACCTCTGCCTCCCGAGGTGCTGGGACTACTGGTGCACTCACCACACCTGGCACTGTAATTTACCAAACGTAGTGGACCCCACAGAAGGGATCTGGGTGGAATAGCAGCCTGATGAGATTCAGCTGTCAAATGGAGGAGACACTCAGCCACGTGGGACCAGGCGAGGGGCTGCTGCGTTTTCCCAGCAAGAGCCAAGGTGGCTTGAACTGATGCAGTGGCAACGGTGAAGGAGAGGCATGGGCTGATTCAAGAGATGCTGGGAGGCAGATCCGGTAAGCCAAGGAGAGTCAGAGATCCTGCCCTTGTTGCCTTCAAGGACACTCGTTCTCACCTGCTTACTGAAAAGTACAAACCAGCTCCTCCCCATCAAGGAGGATAAACCCAAGGGTTTGCAGAGGGAAGCTTTCTTTCACTCTGAGCCCAGGGAATGAGAGGAGAATCAGGTGTAACGCAGTTAAGAAATATCATGTAATCTATCACACTAGCTTAAATAAAATGCAATGTCCAAATGCATTTTCCCACATCAAACAGAGGCCCAGGTTAATCACCAGCATCACTAGAGTATTGTTATTTGAAGCTGGAAAGGGGATCCTCATTTTTGGTGGACGGGAAGGTTGGTGGGGGGCAAATATAAGAAGTGTTTAGGGGTCTAAGTTCTAGAAAAACTAACACACTTGTGAGAAGGGGCTGTAATGCCATAGAAAGTGGGAGGCATTTGGAGTTGGAAGGCCGGCCTTTGAATCCCAGACTGCTCTATACATTAGCCGTGTGACCTTGGTGGGTCACTTAGCCTCTCTGATTCTTTTCCTCACCTAGAAAAGGGAGCTGATCACAGTTGCTTCAGAGGCTACTGTGGAAATAAAAGGAAATAATGAGAGAGAAAGTGCTTTGTCAGCTGCAAAGCAACATCAAATACTGGGGATTATTAAGAAAGTATATTTTAAGCAAAAAAGTGTAATAGGGTGATATTATTGAATTGATATTAATTTTGGGTTGTTGGGATAATGTTTTTATCCTTAGGTGAAGCATGCTGAAATATTTAGGAGGGAAATGTCAAAATGTTTAGAACACTCAAATGGTTCGGAATAAAACAAAATTGTACAGCTCAATGCACAATCTGTCTACCTATCTATTTATCTATATTTCAAAAAAACGTGGCAAAACATTAACCATTGGTGAATTTAGTGGAAGGATATTAGTGTTCATTAAGCTATTTTTAACATTTTGGTAGACTTGAAAATTTTCATAATAAAAATCAGAGGTGAAATCACTTCCAGGTGGACAGCAGGTCTAACTAGGGAGGGAAAACAATGCTTCAGAAAGTGACAAAGGGCAGTATCTTCATGGCCTTGGGTAAAGGTGGCATTTGGTGGGGAGGAAACACCCAGCCTCTCTCCCTGGGCCTCCCATCTCCTCCTGGTGCCTCCCTTTGGCTGAAGTAAATGGTAAGTCCAAGGGCAGAGCCCAGTGATGAAATCCAGGGCACCCCAAGGGCACGGAGCCAGGAAGAGGGTAGAGTGGGACAGAGAATGGACCCAAAGGGATAACTGGAGAAAAGCCAGCACCTCCTCTTTTTCAGGGCATGGCAGACAGAAGCTCAAATGCCAGATAATCATTTTCCCAGCCTCCAAATGCAAACCTGGCCAACCCTTCTTCTGCAAAGTAAAGTCTGTGGCTGAATCTGGGAATTCTTTTCCTTTCTAACTAGAGAACACTGTGTGACAAGAAGCTGTCTCTCCTTCCCTGATTTTGGATATTATTGTGTGAGGATATGATGCCAGGAGCTGCTGCAGCCACCCTGCCACCAAGAGGATGGCAGAGCAGCCAAGAGCCCTGATGTTGCTGAGCAACACAATGTTCGGCCACCTGCTGCCAGACTTCCCAATACATGAGAAAAAGTCTCCAGTGTTGGTTCCCTTGTGGTTCGGCATCTTGTCTCTTGCTGCCACTAGCATCTTAACTGATGCACAGGTCATAGTTGAAGTGACCTCCCTGTTTCTTTTCCCTTAGTCACACCCTTTCCTCAACATGCTAGATTTTCTACTGTGATAGTAACAAGAAAAAAACCAACAACAATGAAGACAAGGAAACGGGAGCCAGACACGGTGGCTCACGCCTGTAATACCAACACTTTGGGAAGCCGAGGTGGGCAGATGGGATCGCTTGAGTCCAGGAGTTCAAGATCAGCCTGCGCAACATGTCAAAACCCTATCTCTACAAAAAATATAAAAATTAGCCAGTGTGGTGGCATGCACCTGTAGTCCCAGCTACTTGGGAGGCTTAGGTGGGAGGTGGGAGGATTGCTTTAGGTGGAGGCTGCAGTAAGGGGAGATCACACCACTGTAGTCCAGCCTGAAAATGGGCCCTGAGGAAGAGAAAACGCATTGAGGTGCCATCTATCGTATCAGAGGTGGGAAACACAGAAGGACATGTCACAGTTTGCATTTCCGTACAGGATGCTGAGCTGATGGATGGAGGAGGCAAGGCTTCACGTGTGGAGCACATGCAGTGGTGTTTGCCCGGACTCCCAGATCCCTAGCATCAGCTCTGCACACCCATCTCGCAGCTTCTGAGTGCTGTGCTGCTAAGAGCTCCCCACCCCAAGACCCCAGGGGCCACTCTTTCTTAAGCTCTGGAGCATCATCACTCTTACCGAGAGCCCAGGTAGTCAATGACTAACCCATGTGGAGAAAAATGCCTCGCAGCTCCTTTGCCCCAGGCTGGACTAACTCTGAGGTGTAATTTATGCTGCAAAGCCCCTCTTGGGATCAGGCTGAGTCTTGGTTTCATCCCAATTGCTTCTCCACTCTCTTACTCATCTGTCCTGGGAGAGCTCTGTAGGAGATGCAGGTGTAAAGTCACATGCAGTGGCAAGCAAAAGACTCCATGAGGCCTTTGCCCTGAGAGCCTTGGCCATGGCACCTTGATCCCTGCATAGATCACTGAAAATCCCCCTGCAGGCTCTCCTGTAAGGTAGAGTTTACAAAGCCCACTATTGTCTGACTCTTTCAAGGATTTACTTCATTTGCAAGTGGCTTTTCTCACCACAATGTCATTAACGTGTGGAGAGACCTGAAAGCCCACATTTACGTGAAAGTGACGTTTAAATCCTCAGGCTCAGGCAGGGCAGAAATAGGCAGGAAGCCGACAGCAGAAAGGGAACATTTGCCTGGACACAGACTTATTTATCTTCTCCCACTAAAGCTTCTCCCTTAGCAATGAAGTCTCTGTCCTCTGCTGACCCCACGACATGTCGAGACCTTGAGCTTGGTAGAATGTGCTGCCAACACTGCTTCCCTTATTACCCATTTCAGTCACTAATCTGGGACTACATCAGTGGTTCCCAACCCTGGCTGCACTTCAGATTCACCTGGGAGCTTTTCCAAAATACACTGCCCCTCATTTCTCAGGAATCTCTGGCATAGATATGAGATCCTGGCAGGTATGAGAGAAAGAAAAATAAGAGAATCTGCCTGGTAACCATCAGGGGGAGGAAATTAACATATTCTCTAAAAGTATGTTAAAAGGTCAGAGCCCAGCATAGTAGTGCATGCTTGCAATCCTAGCACTTTGGGAGGCTGAAGCAGGAGGATCACTTGAGCCCAGGAGATTTGAGGCTGCAGTGAGCCATGACCACGCCACTGTACTCCAGCCTGGGCAACAGAGTGAGAATCTCAGGCATCAGTATTATTCTAGCACCCCAGATGACTTCAATGAGCAGGAAGGGCTCAGAACCACTGCTTCACAGAAGGGAGCATGTCCTGAGGCGGGAGATGGCCAGGAAGGTCTTCTTGGGCCTGATCTTGTTGGTTACCTTCATTTCCCAACAAAGGGCTGCTAGATCCTCCTGTGGCTCTCTTGGGTCATCCTTGTGTTTTGTAAAATATTGCTCTCTTTAAACATTCAAGTATGTGGCTCCTCTGAAACTGTGAACATATCTGAAGATCATGATGAACTGTTGGTAACTGTAAAATCCAAGGAGGCAGAATCAGAGGAACAGGTATCTGGAGACATGGGTGGCTGCTGCTCCCAGCATCCAAAGCGTTCGTCTGAAGTCATCCTGTGGGTGGAAGCTTCTGCTCTCCCATGGAGGGCCGTAGAGTGTTGGAGTGAGGCTGAAGTGTGAGGTTAAGCACTCTGTGTACACACTTTCAGAAAGCATGTTAGCTTTTGTAAAGTGCTTACTAGCTCACGAACATTGCTTTTTTTAAAAAAAATCAGAGTTTATCACTTGACAAAAGATGTAATTTTCCAACACACACTCACAAGTACCACTCTGAGTAATAATTTAGCCCTTATAAGGTTATTATCATTTGCCTGTTATTTTCACCTGTGTTCAAGGGGAGAAGCAAAGCTTGATCTTCAAATGAATAACATGAATTTCAATTAATTACCCAGAAATATTTGCTTTTTTTTCCAGTCTAAACATTTTAATGCCCACCATGAAAGGCAGAGGGTAACTGAGGGAGAGAATTTCACATCAACTTTGCCATCCCACTTCATGAAATTCTGACCTTTTATTTATTTATTTTTCAGAAGGGGTCTCGCTCTGTTGCTCAGGCTGGAGTATAGTAGTGTGATCATGGCTCACTGCAGCTTTAATCTCCTGAGCTCAAGTGATCCTCCTGCCTCAGCCTCCCAAAGTGCTAGGATTACAGCATGTACCACTGTGCTGGGATCTGACCTTCTAACATAGTCTTAGAGAACATGTTAATTCCTTCCCCCTGATGGTTGCCAGGCAGATTCTCTTATTTTCCTTTCTCTCATACCTGCTGGTTAGGAAAGACATTATGTCTCTATTAAAATTCTTTATTTGACTTACTATACAACATCCCATTTTGGGCGTATAGAGAAAATCGAGATTATTTGTTTGACCTCGTGCAGGAAAAATAATCATTTAATGAATGGTATTTGCCATTTTTAAAAGGTTTTTTGGGGGTGGTGATGAATAGATGCAACGTTTATCTACGGCTCAATACCAGGTCACTTGGCCTCCTGATCCCTACAAATATTTCATTCTGAGTTGTGGTTATGCACTGAACAGAAAATGTCACCACTTCCAGCTTACACAACTGCCATCTGCGGCTTGGCCTTTGCCCATTGCTTTGTGGTTTTGCTACCTATGCACCATCCTTCTACTCCAGCAGGGGCTCAGCCCTGACTGCCTATGAACAGCACTTGAGGCTTAAAAAAGATGGGTGTCAGCCCTAGGCCCAGTGACTCTGATTCCATTGGCATAGGATGGGGCCTAGGCACAGGTATATTACAGCCGATCCCCAAGGAAGTATAATATGCAGGTGGCTTTGGAAGCACGATTGTTGACCATCAGGTCTTCCTGACAGTTGGCAACACTGTGTCCTCTGCCTGTTATCCCCAGCACCTGGGATGGAGTCTGGCACAGGACAGACACTCACAAGTCTGCTGTGAATGATGCACCGACTGTACCTGGAATGAACTTGGAATCCTGGTGCCATCATGCCACAGTATCACCTTTCTGAGGTATTCCTCAGATGCTTCGAATTAACCAAGAAGCCAGACTGTCAATTCTAAAGAAGCAGGGTTGCTGGAACATGAATTTGCCATGGTTTGCCATTGGCCCATGTTCCATGACTTGTTAATATTCAAAGACAATGCTATAGCATTTAGCCAGTAAAAACAAAAAAGAAAAGAAACAAGTCAGTATATCGAAAAGGAATATTATGTTATTAGAAATGCATGGCAATAGATTGTAGACACATGAAGCAAAACAGAACAAATACCAATGCTACCTAATCACTCCAGAGAATGCTGTGCAGAACGAACATCCCTTTCTTCCATGACGTTTAAAAAAATAGCTACCTAAACACAAAATTTTAAAATAGTTACCTGAATACAAAAGCAGAAACCCAACTGTCCATTTTTCACTTTATTTTTGGCTGGTTGGCTGATTGATTGATCCACTCATTCATTCATTTGATTTGGGCGTACTGAGCCTCTTTGTACTGGGCACTGTTCCAGGTGATGGGATACCACAGTGAACTCAAGTGACCTGGGCCCAGTCTCATGGAACTTATACTCAAACATGGGAGGTAGGTAAGAAACGAGTAAGCAGACAGCACAGAATGCAGGCAATAATGAGTGTAGTGAGGATCAAATCACAGGGTCCAGGCAGCAGGTGCAGTCCTGGCAGTCAGGGAGGGTGTCTCTGAGGATGTGGCCTGGGAGCTTAGGTCTGGATTTCTGAGGGCAGGAGACAGCAAATGATGGGTGCAGGGGCAAGAATGAGCTGGAAATGCGAGCAACAGAAAGTCCAGGGGCTAGAACTTGGCAGGAGAAGGAGGAGTGGTATGAAATGGGAGGCAGGAACCGGATAGCATAGGGGTCTGCATGCCATGGTAAGGACTATGTATGGGGACAGTAAAAATGGCAAATGATGCCATCAGTTTCCACTTTAACAGAATAACAGAATTGCTACCACGCAAGAGGTCTGTAATGGGAAAATGGGCTGAATGAGTTTTCTAGCCTTGGGGAAGCCATTCCATTATTGGGTCAAGCCTCACAAAATCACTTGAGTAAAAATATAATTGCAAGAATTTTCTTTTCTTCTTGAGTGTTGGAATGGGAGAGGGGCATATTAGGTCTATTCCTCCCCCAGATATCCATATAGCCTTTTAATTTTATTTTTTCTTTTATGAGACAGGGTTTCACTCTATCACCTAGGCTGGAGTGCAGTGCCGCGATCTCGACTCACTGCAGCCTGACTTCCTGGACTCAAGCGATCCTCCCACCTCAGCCTCCTGAGTAGCTGGTACCACAGGCATGCACCACCATGCTTGGCTAATTTTTGTATTTTTGTAGAGATGGGGTTCACCATGTTGCCCAGGTCTCAAACTCTTGGGCTTAAGTGATTTTCCTGCCTTGGCCTCCCGAAGTGTTGGGATTACAGGCATGAGCTTCTGTGCTCAGCCCCCCGTCTTTTTATTTTCTTCATTTAATCCTCTGTTCAAATGTCATTTCCCCAAAGAGGGCTTCCTCTTTGCTTCTGGTGGTCTTCATGGTCTCTACAACTACAATATATTATATTGTATATCTATTTGTTCATTTCTAACTTCCCCCTCCCCACTGGAATGTAAATCCCTGAGGTCAAGGGCTTCATTTATTTTGTTTTCTGCTATACTCAGTACTATCCCTGTACTCAGCACATGGTAAGTGCTCAACAAATATCTGTTGAATGAATTAGTTGGAATAAATGTCATTGGATTTTGCTGCATTTGTTTGGGCACAAAGGACTTGGGAGAGCCCTTGTGTTGCTATGCTTCTGTTTCCCAATCACATTCGTGTCCTTTCTAATCTTTCTGCCTTAATCACTTTAAATGTACCGACAAGCACAATTGACCAATTAATAGCGTTTATGCTCTTGTTACATCATTTGTAATCCATGATGCTCTTTCTATCCGTAATGGCCTTTCAATTTTTCATGACTCAAAATGGATGACATGCATAATGAATACAAATAGCAAATTGATTAAATGCAATGCATATTCTACTGCTTGCTGGGCTTATGCCGGTTATTAATGACAGAAATCCAGCAAATTCTCATGCAAACACCAATGACATACAACCTTTAACGCAAGATGTTGGAGCACTAGGGGTCCTAAATTTTCCTAATTACTGAGCAACAGCAGAGATTAATTTCCCAGATGGCAACCTTTGTAAATAAGAACATCAGCATGGCTGCTTTGTCCAAGTTCTTTTTGCTGAGCACAAAATCCATCATACAACCCATTTTTACTTCATCAGACCATTTGTGTTGTGTTTAAAAAAAAATACACTTGAGAGATTGCCTTATGAGCAAAGTATAAAGGATGCCACTTGTGCAAAATCAAATTTATTGCCTGCTCAGGGATTGCATGTTTTTTAGGAATCCTAATACACTGTGATACAGATGCCACATAGCTTCAGTTCGTGTATTGAGCATTAAAGCATCACAAAAATGATAACACAAAACAAGAAAGAAGATATGGATGAGAGTCTTCAATGGACAATACGGTAAAGGACATGCTTTTAAAAGACCTGCCTGGCTAAATGTGCAGTCTTGGTTTCAGATTGCCAAAGAATAAGCTGGTTTGCAATAAAAGGCTGTGTGAATCAACTTTCTTTTTCCCATTAGTGGGAAACCTTCTGGGAAGCAGGTGTTTCTTTGACACACTGGGGCACATGATGACTGGTTTACCTAGGTTGGCACTAGAAAACAACAAGCATTTGTCTGATGGGTCTATTAAGAGGGAATGAAGTGATAGGAGCATTTGTCAAGGCCCACCCATGCTCAGAAAGCAACAATCACAGCATGCTGACCACTGCTCCTGCACTCTTCCTTCTGAAGCACAAATGAGACACTCTGCAGAAGGAAGGTGGGGTGAGAGAATGGGCAACTGTGGTCCTGGTCCACTTCCCCAGCAGCTCTTCAGGTAACACCTTGATAGGTCTGCCCCCACAATAGTTCAGACTCTGAGTCAGTGGAATTCCAAACCCAGGGAAAACAGAGCTCTGCCAAATTTGTGGCCTGTACCCTGCCAATTTGTGGCTCAGAGTGGTTTTGATGATACCTAGTCCAGGCTTAGTAGATTCCCTTCTACGTCTGAAAGTGTGCACATCATCTAGGGTTGGAAACTCCAGAAGTGACCCCGAACAAGTGAGTGGTGTATCGGGAGACACAGAGAGCCTGGGTAGTGAGGGAGAAGTTAGACGGGGAAGGGAAGGTGGCCACACAATATAGGATGCATTATTAAGTCAGCTACCACAGTGGGTGACGGCAGTTGAATCTCACACGGTAACACTGGAAAACTGCAAAGTACATGCCTTGGAATTACTTTAGCCAAGGCGTGAGGGAGCTGGGGTATTTAAACCCATATAACCAGCAGTCATTGCTTAAGAGTGTCTCCAGAGAGATATTAATTCCCAGGCACTTTCACCTTTCCATGCCTATGGACAAAGTGGAGCCTAGGGCCCATGTATCTGACAAAGATACAGTGGATGTGGGTGGAGGGCCCATAGAGACTGTTTCAAAGTCACACAAGGACTTAGACTTCCTTCCAGTATATACAAAACCCACACCCTCATCCCAAACTTCTGAAGGCATCACCATTACTCATGATCAAAACGTCTGATTAATGTACACAGTGCATTAAGCACACTTTTGAATGTGATTTGAAGGGGAATGACATTAACAGACTCTACTTGCTGAATTTTCCACTCTATGGAGATGGTAAGACAGACTTCTTGCTAACATTTAGGAAACACACATGCCCTCCTCCCCCACTGTCATATGTCTATGTGAGAGAATAAAGAATTCACAACTAGTTCTAAAAAAAAGAAACTAGGAAGAGAAATACAGACTACAGAGTAAGAGAAAGCAACAGTGCTAACAGAGAGACAGAAAGAAAGGAATGAGAATTTAATTTATTAAAATTGGAAAAAAAAAAACCCCAAAATTATTGGTACCTTTAAACACGTTCCCTAGATGAAGCCTGAGGTACTGTGCTGGAACTTTCTGATTGTCATATAGAATCTGGTTGTCAAATAGCCTCATTTTGTACTGGAATTCATCTTGTAAAGCCAAAGAATTCCTTAGCATCTCCATTTCTTTTGACACTTTAGTTGCAAAAATCCTTTCTTAGTGCATAACAATGATAATAATTAGTATTTATTTCATGCTTGCTATGTATGAATTGTTTTGCATGTATTAACTCATTTAATACTCACAGTAAACCCACTGGTTTCCCCATTTCACAGGGAAAGAAGCTGAGGCTCAGAAAGGTTCAATGACTAGTCCCAGATCACTCAGCAAGTGGAACTAGGGTTTAAATCCAGGGGGTCTGACTGCAGAACCCCTAATTTTTACATCTCCATATTATCTTTCTTTCATTTGCCCTAATTACTTACCTTAATAGGCACATGTTTTTACAAACAGAAATCCTTCCTTAATTGTTTCTATCCCAAGGATGTGATGGCTTGACATTTTATGCCGAGGTCAGTGCAACACTTTCACATGAGCAACATCCTAAAACAGAGCTCATTCAAGGAGGAGAGAGGCCCCAGCTTCCCAAGGATGACATCTGGTTTCTCCGCCAGCATGCCCAGGTCTCTCACCAGCAAAACCTTGAGAGTTTTACCCCACACCCATCTTAGAATCACCTGCTCTCTAAACCTAGGGAAAGTCACTGAGGGTTACAGGAAATCAATTTTGTTTGCTTCTCTTTGCTACCAGATGAGCCAACTCAACCACTGGACTCCATATTGAGTAAAAATATAAAACATGCAAATGGCACTCCATTCTTATTTGTTACCTTTTTACTCAATAAAAGAAGGAAGTCTGAGTGATCATAGATAGAACCATTGCTTAGAAAGCACTTGAGCAATTGTTTAGATTCACATTTATTATGGTGTGATCTGAGTCTAAAAAATAATTGACTTTTTTTTTTCCAGTAAGGCTTATAAATACAGACTCAGAGAGGCCTCTCATTCTCCTAAACATCTTTCCAGGCAGAGATGAGAGGGAAAAAGCTTGTGCCTGTGCTAAAAGCCTACGGTTTGCTATTCCACGATGTTTCTATTACAGTGTCAGTGTGTATATGGCATCAGTACATATGCACATAAGTGTCATTTGCTAAATTTAAAAGAAAGATGGTTTTCCCACTTCTAACACTTAAGAACTTAGAAAAGATAATGCTTTAAGAGGCAGCAAAATCCACGACTACACACAGATAAAAGATCCTCTTATTTTTCTAAATATTTAGAGAATTAGTCTACAGAAGGACTACAATAGAAACTACCATAGTGAGATGAGATAAAATGATGAAAGTGCACCTAGGGAACCGTTTAAGTATGCCAGAGTGTCTATGGAGTGTATGTGTGTGTGTGTGTGTCCCCATTTACACACACACAAGAGTGAATAATTTTAAGCAAAAGCATTCAAGAATTTTATCATTCTGTCTTGACTTGTTCTTTCCACATGTTCAGGTTCAGTAAAAACCTTGAAAGTGTCAGGACCAGATCAGTCAGAAGGATTCATTTAGAAATTGTGACCAGTCACAATGTGCCTTTATTTAGCCAACCCTCATAATAAGAGATTTCTATTACACGGGGCTGCTGTATGATGAGGTGGAGAGCACGTAACTGAGGCTCTGTAGTCAGACACCTGCAGAGCCTATGCCATCCACACGCTTACCACAGCTCCTGTCTCCGCATGGGGGAGGCAGGTGGAGGGATGAGCAATATGTATTTCAGATGCCCTTTTGGTCTGGGGGCTGTCAAGTCTCCTGATGCTGGACAGGACTGGGCTGTATTGAAAATTACATTAATTAGGAGATTTGGATTTTTGACGCATCTTTGTTTCTGTAAACTCCTTGTGAGTCTATCTAGCCTCAAATACCCAGTTAGAAACAAATATATGGAGATGATATGAGATTGTGCACAGAAGTCCTTCAAAGATGGCATTACACAGACTGAGATTACTAAGTAAAAAAAGTCCATGTAAATTTCAAAAAGCCATTAGCTGAGTCATATATTTACAAAATACAGTCAACCATCTACTGCTGACTAAGCTTTCTTAACTTCTTGACAATCTGGACAAGAATGACCCAGAGGTTGATAAGAAATTGAAAATTCTGCAAACACAAATAAAAAAGACAGATAAGCATAAAAATGGAAACGAATGCTAAATCAAAAGTCTGTCTCTAACAAGTTGACAAAATTCTGCAAGCCACAGATGCTCATAATTGGAGCACTATAGAAAATAAGGATGTTAAATTAGAAAAGAACTCAGTAAGGTTAGAAAACATATTTATGGTATTAAAGTGTCCTGGGTAATAGCAATATAACAGAAAGAAGAGGAGATCTTGGGCTGGGCATGGTGTCTCATGCCTGTAATCCAGCGCTTTGAGAGGCCGAGGCGTGTGGACCGCCTGAGCTCATGGGTTCGTGACGAGCCTGGCCAAGATGGACAAACCCCGTTTCTACTAAAAAAAATACAAAAATTAGCTGGACGTGGTGGTGGGTGCCTGTAATCCCAGCTACTTGGGAGGTTGAGGCAGGAGAATCATTTGAACCTGGGAGGTAGAGGTTGCAGTGAGCCGAGATCTCACCGCTGCACTCCAGCCTGGGTGACAGAGTGAGACTCTGTCTCAAAAAGAAGAAGAAGAAAAAAGAGATCTTAAATATTATGATGGGAAAAATCTCTAGAATCAACTTCGTGGTGAGGAGGGGCTGTTCAGAGATATAATTTAAAGTTGAATCATGGACAACCGAAGGTTTAGACTAAAGGAAAAATAAAGGTACCAAGCAAAAACCTTGCTAAACACAACCCTGTGAGATAAATAGGGAGACAGGCATCATTGTTATATAGAAGATCTTGAAGGAAAATTAGAAGGGTTCTTTGTTCCCTCATTATTCAACTGATTTCCAAAATGCAAGCTATTAAAGTATGACATAACTTCATGAAAGAGGGTAATTTTATTTCTTGGGAAAGTCAGAAGAATGAAATGCAGAAAGATTTATAAAATAAAGTTTTATTTTTATTTAAGTTCATTATATTTTATTTTGCTTATATTACACTTACCATGTATATCAGGCACCATTTAAAAAACTTTGTAAACATTAACCGATTTAATCTTCTTAACAATCCTAGAATGTACTATTATTAAGCCCTTTTACACATGAGAAAACAGGCTTGGAGAGATTCAGTGACTCGCCCAAGGTCACACAGCTAGTAAAAGTGGAGCTGTGGCCATGTGCGGTAGCTCACGCCAGTAATCCCAGGACTTTGGGAGGTCCGAGGTGGGTGGATCACAAGGTTAGGAGTTTGAGACCAGCCTGGCCAATATGGTGAAACTCCGTCTCTACTAAAAATACAAAAATTAGCCGGGTGTGGTGGCAGGTGCCTGTAATCCAAGCTACTTGGGAGGTTGAGGCAGGAGAATCGCTCGAACCGGGGAGGGGGAGCTTGCAGTGAGCCGAGATCACGCCTCTGCATTCCAGCCTGGGTGACACAGCGAGACTCCGCGTTAACAACAACAACAACAACAACAACAACAACAAAAAGGTGGAGCTGTACACAGGCCATCGGGCTCTACAGTACTTGGAATCACTATGCTATGCTACCTTTATAAGCAGGGGAATTAAAAAGTGACATATTTTGATGATCTCGCTCTAATTTCTTAGCTTCTGAACCTTTGAAAGATTAAGTGAATACATAATACAATTCTACACTCTTTAGAACAGGAAAAAATTTGAAGAAATTTGATCTTAAAATATATCCATTTGTCTTTATAATTATACATGGAACCTTAAGAATCCTTTAAAATAGTAAATTAGTATTTCATATACACAAAAAAACAAGATAATAGATGGACTGGAAAGATATATTTATCTGTTATTCCACAGTAACTTTTACATTGAGATCAGATTAGAAAATGACCAGGATAAATGGCCAAGAATAAAATTCCCCCAAGTGTTGCATATACATTCTACCAGAAAATGTGTGACAACATTTTTAAGAAGTGTTTCCTGCCACAAAGTCAGAAGTGGGTGCTAATGTTAACAGCTCTCAAAAAGCTGCAGCCTGAAAAGAATAATGTCCTGAAGGGTAGATTGCCTTTCCCTACAAAGGTTTTAATTTAAAAGCACTCTTACCTTCAGTCCTGACTCTTTAAACTTGCAATTTTACCAATAAGACAACAGTATTAACTCACTAATTCATTCAATAAACATTTATAGAGCTCCAATGAGCTATCACTAGCAATGAGATAGCAATGAGACTATCCCAGAGTGAATGAGACACAGTTTCCACTTCTCAAAAAGTCCATTTAGAGAATAAGAACTTGGACAATTAATTAACAAAACCATGAGCTAAGTGTTATAGAGGCTCCAATAATACAAGCAGCAGGATCTTTTTAAAAATGTGCAATGTGCAATGTGCTCCTGGCTCAATATGGTGGAATGAGCACATGCATTATTTCTTGTCCTAACTAAAACCCCACTAAAATGAGAGTAAATCCCAAATTTCCACTTCTAGCCAAAATGGAGTAATAGGAACTTGCTTTATCCTCCCACCTAACATCACTCCCCCCATCCCAGGACAAAATATATTAAACAATAGTACGCAAGACACTGGACATCAGCCAACAATCAGTGATCCTTGAGAGAAGGGAAGCAAATGAGATAGGCCTGGTGATTTTTGAGCTTACTGCCTGGAGAGAAGTTCCAGGCTACAGCATGAGAGGGCAAATCCAGGCAAAGCCTGGTGGGCTTCTCACGTGGAGTAGATGAAGCTGAGCCTGAGGACACCTAGGCAGCTAGAGTTTACAGAGAAGAGTACTGGAGAGGAGAAGGCTTCACAAAGAGAACACTCCAAAGATCTAAAGATAGTCCTGGCTGGGCATGGTGGCTCCCACTGTAATCTCAGCACTTTGGGGGGCCGGGGCAAGTGGATCACTTGAGGTCAGGAGTTCAAGATCAGCCTGGGCCAACATGGAGAAACTTCACGTGTATAAAAAAATACAAAAAAATTAGCCATGCATGGTGGCTTGCACCTATAGTCCCAGCTACTTGGGAGGCTGAAGCAGAAGAATCGCTTGAACTTGGGAGGAGGAGGTTGCAGTGAGTTGAGTTTGTACCGCTGCACTCCAGCCTGGGTGACAGAGTGAGACTCCATCTCTAAATAAATAAATAAATAAATAAATATTAAAAAATAAAGATAGTCCTTCTTGAGTATTCAGCTGAGTGCTGAAAAGTGTATGCATGTGAGGAAACTACCTAAGGTCAGGTGGAAACCCACACAAAAAGACTGAAGAACAGTGCCTGCTACTCACACAGACCCAGAAATAGAGTCTATTCCCACTAGTCAGACTGGGAAACCTTAAGATTCTCTGACATAGAGAAGTTTGCCTCCACTGTAGGGAATAATAACACCTAAACCAAGCATTGCTTTGGTATCACCTAATAAATCTTAAAAGTGAGGACAAAGGATAAAACTGCTTCTAAGCAATGAAACTGTGTCTCAGATTGAAGCTTGAGAATATTGATAGGAATACAAAAATGTCCAGTACCAGTACAGTAAAATATACAATATCTGGTACCCAGTCAACAATCAACCAGCACACAAAAAGTAGGAAAATAGGACCATAAGAGCATAGCAAATCAATCAATCAAAATGAACTTCAAATTAACATAGAATTAGCAGTTATTATAACTGCATTTCAAATGCTCAAAAAGTTAAGTAGATACATGGAAGATATTTTTTAAAGGCTAAAATCAAATTTCTAGCAATGAAAAAACAAAGTCTAAGATAAGAATTATATTGGATGGGAATGATGACAAATTAGAGACTGCAGAAGAAAAGATTAGTGAACTTGAAGACATGGCTATAAAAATATTTAAAATGGAGGACAAAAAAAAGGTAATTTATAAAATGAGTAGAGCATCAGTGAGTTGTGGGCTAACTTCAAGTAGCATGTACTTAGGAAACTGGAGTCCCTGAAATAACAAGAGGACAGGACAGAAAAATTCAGAAGATATAATGGATATAAAATGTCCAAATGTGACAGAAACACTAAAACCAGAGATCTATGAAATTCAATAAACCCCAAGTGAAAGAAATATTAAGAAAATTCCAGCAAGGTACATCATAATCAACTTGCTCAAAAGGAGTGATGAACAGAAAATCTTAAAGGCAGCTTCAG
Source organism: Rhinopithecus bieti (assembly GCF_001698545.2). Taxonomy (NCBI): domain Eukaryota; kingdom Metazoa; phylum Chordata; class Mammalia; order Primates; family Cercopithecidae; genus Rhinopithecus; species Rhinopithecus bieti. Next base: position 763,434 of record NW_016808100.1, read on the forward strand.
GTAAGAAGGCACATTATATGGAGAGAATCAAGGCAGGGATTATTGTATAATATATTTCTAGACAGAAATAATGCATGTGAGAAGATAGTGATGCAACATTTTTAAAGTACTAAAAGGAAAAAACTGTCAAACTAGAATTTCATATTTAGTAAAATAGCTTTTAAAATGAAGGGGAAATAAAGACTTTTCAGGCACCAAAAGCTAAAAGAATTCATCACTGGCAGATTTCACCACAAAATTAAAAAAAATCCTTTAAGAATTATGAAAATAACACCAGATGGTAATAGGAATCTCTACAAAGGACGAAGAGTATTGGAAATGGGTGTGTGTGCACATATGTGCATGTATATGCACAAACATATATATACATATGTTTGCGTATATTTTACTTCTAATTTAAAAATCTCTTTAAAACACAATTAACTAATTAAATAAAGATAATAACACAATGTGGGGTTTATAAAATCTGTAGAGGTTAAATGTTTTCCAATAATTTCAAAAAAGATTGGGAGGGGAAAAATCAAAATATACTATTGCAAGATTATTACACTATATGTGAGCATAAAATTACTTGAAGGCAAACTGTGATAAACTAAATATATGTACTATAAGTCCTAAAGTAACAACTAAAATAACAAAACAAAAAGTTATAACTTATAAGCCAACAAAGGACACGAAAATAAATTGTAAAATTATTAATTTAATCTAAAATCAGGCAGGAAAAGAGAAAAAAAAAACAAAAACAAAGAAGAGATGAGACAAAACCCTCCCACAAAATTAGCATGCAAACCTAATCACATCACATATCACATTAAATAGAAATGGTCTAAATGCCCCAATTAAAAAGAAGAGATTGTCAAATTCGATTAAAAAGGAAGACCCAACCACATGTTGCCTACACAAAACACATTTCAAGTGTGATGGCACAAACAGGTTAAAAGTAAAAGGATGGAAAAAATATACCATGCCTGACACCAATCAAGGAAAGCTACAGTAATATCAAACAAAAGACGTTTCAGATCAAAGAGTATTACTTGGCATGAGAAATGTCATTTCATAATGATAAGGAGTCATTTCATCAAAAAGACAGAAATAATCACAAATCATGTCTATGCACCTACTAACAAAACTTCAGTAGACACGAAATAGAAACTGGCATAACTGCAAGAAGAAACATGCAAATCCAAAACTATAGTCAGATATTTTAACACTTCTGTCTCAATAATATATAGAACAAATGAAATGAAAATCAATAATAGAAGATCTGAACCACATTATCAAGTAACTTTTAAAATGAACATTTATAGAACATTTCACTCCCAAAGCAGCAGAATACACATTCTTTTCAATAACACATGGACATCTATAACAATAGATCATACAGTGGTCCATAAGTCCTATTAAATTGAAAATAATTAAAGTCACACAAAGTGTATTATCTGACCACAGTGGAACTAAATTAAAAAAATGGCAACAGAAATATATCTGGAAAATGCTCAAATATTTGGAAACAAAACAACATACTTCTAGATAACTCATGGGTCAAAGATGAATTCAAAAGGGAATTCAGAAAGTATTTTTAACTGAAGGAAAATTAAAATACAATGTATCAGAATTTGGAGGATGCCACTAAAACAGTTTTTAGGGGAAATTTTATAGTACCAGCTTATATTAGAAAAGAAAAAACAAACATCTTAGTTTTTTCTTAAAAAACTAAAAAAAAAAAAAGAAAGAAAAAAAGCAATCAAACTTAAGCAGAAGGAAGAAAACAACGATATGGGAAGAAAACGACATAAAAAAGAAAACAATAGAAAACAATCAAGTGAAACAAAGCCAGTTCTTTGAGAAAGATCAATAATTGTAAACCTTTAGCCAGACTTATCAGGAAAAAAAAGAAAAGACAGAAATTGCCTGCACAGCAGTAACTGAGAGAAGTTTGCATCACTAGTCAGTCCCCAGATGCGAAATATAAAAATGATGGAGGATGTTGTGAAGAACTTATGCCATGCCATCAAATTCCACAACAATTAAATGAACAAATTCCTTGAAAGACATAAATTTACCAAAGCTATAAATCAAAAGAAATAGATAACCTAATAGCCTTTATCCTATAAAGAAATAGAATTTGTAAAAAAAAAAAAAAAAAAAAAAAAAAAAAAAAAAAAAAACTTTCCACAAAGAAACTCCAGCCAAGTGGCTTCAGAGGTGAATATATCAAGTATTAATAGAAGAAATAATATCCAATTCTACACAACTCTTCCATGAAATTGGAAAGGAAGAAATATTTTCCAATTTATTCTATGAGGTCAGCATTGCCCTAATACTAAAACTAGACAAAGACATTACAAGCAAAGAAGACAGACCAATATCCTCACGAACCTAGAAAAATTCTAAACAAAATTTTAGCAAATTGAATCCAGCAATACGCCAAGAATAATAATATATCATGGTAAAGCAGAGTTTGTCTCAAGAATGCAAAATTGGTTTAACACTCAAAAATCAATCAAAGATCAATATAATCCACTATATTGCTAAGCTATAAAGAAAACCATGTGATCATCTTAATAGATGCAGAAAAGGCATCAGAAAAGTTTAACATATCTTCCTGGAAAGGCTCTTGATAAAGTAGGAATTAAAGGGAACATCCTCAATATTATAAAGGCATATACAAAAAAACCATACAGCTAATTTCATACTTAATGGTGTAATACTCAAGACTGAATACTTATTAAACCTGAATTTCCCTCTCTAAGATCAGAAATAAGACAAGGATGTCTGCTCTCACCACTTCTATTCAATAATGCACCAGAATTCCTAGCCAGTGGAAAAAGTTAAGTAAAATAAGTAAAAGACCAGACTGTAAAAGAAGTAAAGCTTTGTTTATTTACATATGACATTATTGCCAACGTAGAAAATCCAATGAAGTGTACAAAAATGCTATGATGAGTGAGTTGACCAAGGTGTAGGATACAAGATCATTCTACAAAGATTAGTTGCATGTCTATATGCTAAAATGAATAATCAGAAAATGAAATTTTAAAAAAGATAACATTTACAACAGTATCAGAATATATGAAATACTAAGAAATTACAGAAAATAACTGAGTTGGCATCTTTTTAAAAATCCAAAACACTTGGGCATAAAATCTTATATATTACTGTGAAATTTCAGAACCACAAAAATAAAGATCCTGAAAGTTTCCATGGGAGTAAACAGATCACCTATAAAGAACTGAGACTCAGACTGACAAGGGACTTCCCAATGGTCAAAACATAATGAAGCTAGAGGAAAAGGTTAGGATAATAACATTAATTAAATTCTCATCTGACACAGCAAAAATTTGAAATATATTGTTTTAAGGTGGCAAACTACCAAATAAAGGTGTAAGCATATTATTTATAAATGTGGAGCTAACCACCAGAAGCCCTATCAACAGAATGGGTTAAAACTGGCTGCCTTTGGAAGTACGATGAGAGGAGAAAAAAGACGGGGTAGGATATAAAATTTAACAGGCAACCACTTAATAACCCTATTGGTATTACTTGATTAACTATTTGTATGATTTCAATGTGTTTAAAAAAAACCTCAGTGGGTGCATGGTGACATCAGAGCCCAGAACAAATTAAATGGACCCTCAAGTAACATGGCTGCACTTTACATATGGCCGTGAATGTCTATATTACAGCTAATAGCCAGCTGTTTTCTTACCAATATAAACTTCAATTCCACTGAATTTACTGTGCTCTCTCCCTCCTGCCCCCCACCTCACCCCTGTCTTTCTCTCTCTCATGGTGACAAACAGCCTTGTTGTTCTGTGACTCTAATAGAAAAATGCTTGTGTGTAAAGTCAAATGGTGTGGGGACAAGGTAGCCTGGCAAAGTATGTGACCTGGATACACAGATGATGACCTCACACCAACAAGAACATGCAGACACCCAAAGTTCTGTATGATTGATTCATTCTAAGTTGATGCAAGATTTTAATCAGTATGACCCTGAGTCTCATGGGAAAAGTTCCTTTTTCAATTCTCTTTCAATTCTATGCATATCAAGGAGAAAAATGTTAGTTTGGTAGCCTTTTAAACAAGAACTCTTGTTAAAAGATTTCATTCTCAGACCTCTGGCTCAGAGTATTTCACTAATGTTTGATTGTTGTATTTGTGTTTATTTTCATGGTTACTGTCTATTTTATATATGAAAAGTGAAACTGGTTTTCCATCTGTGGCTAGTGACAAAGGTTAAATTTATCCTTTTAAATAAATTTACAAACAATAAGTAGGTAATTTAAGAAGAATATTAAGCACATTCTTAGGAGGATATTAATATTAGAAGAATATTAAGCACATTAATAGGAGGCAAGTTGTTATGGCAACATTTGTCAAGATGGTTTGCAAATAACTGAAGTTTGGGGAACACCAGTCTGGTAAAAGCCCTGTCCTCGTTTACCTTTATCAAAATTTGTTTTTATTTATTTTATATGTGTATATTCAGGGGGTGCAAGTGCAGATTGCTCATGTGTGTATATTGCATAGTGGTAAAGTCTGAGCCTTGGTGTACCCATCACCCGTACTGGCTTGCCTTCTTCATATGGCTCCTGGCAGGACCGTGAAACAGGAAAGGAAGAATGTCCTCATTTAGGTTGGACACTGGCAGCATTTTCTGGGTGAGAATCTCTGAATTTGCTCACGCTTTTTAATAATCTCCCAATTAAATGCAACTGTTTTGAGATATATCCCAATTTGAAGTATACAATAAAACCTAGAATACAGCCTTGGGAGTTGTGGGCCCATAGTTTCTGAAAAGTAGATGGCAGGGAAAGTGCTGAGCTGTATCTTTTCCTTCCCAATTATACCAGAAAAAAAAAATAAAAAATAGAAACGAAAAAACCCTCCCACATTTAATGAATGCGCTCACCCTCTCCACATATGTGTTGCCCCAAACTTCAAGCCTTCCATCCACATAAATTTGCGAAAGAAAAGATTCACACCAAAACTGCTTTCTCATCCTAGGCTGCTGGAAATGGATTTCAGGAGCAATGACCACACCCTCCCCACATGAGGTTCCCCTACAACTGAGGCATGGACAGCAAGGAGTCAGCACAGTCTCAGCTCCAAACCTCATATGAATCTGGTTATTTCTCTAATAACCAGTGTATAATAAGTTTACGATGATAATTACAGCACATTTACAAGGAAATTTGGAGAAAAAAGAATAAGATTGGAAAATATAAATCTAGGTCAAAAACGATGGCGACAAAAGACACCACAAACAAACTGAAAAGACAGGCCATAGTCTGGGAGAGAGACCTATGTAACAGATACAGGATCACAATGCAGTGTGTACATGTGTATATATATGTGTGTGTGTGTGTATTTATGTGTGTATGTATATATACACATGCATACACAAATAACTCCTACAAATTAATTAGACAAATTAATAACCCAATAGAAAAATGGTCAAAGTGCTTGAATAAGCAAATAATAGGGAGGAAATACTAATAGCCAATAAACACATGACAAGTGGTTCGATCTCATTAATAATAAGAGAAATGTACATTAACTCCATTTTGGAGAGCGATTTGACCCTATCTAAAATATGCACAATTCTGTAGCCCAGAAATTCCATCTGCAGGTATAAACCTAGAGAGGCACTCATGTGCATAAGAAGTCACACACCATCGTGGCATTTTTAATAGTGAAAAATTGGAACACAAATGCCCCTGAATAGGAGAAAAGCTACATAAATTACAGCATAGGCACAACATGAAATACTATGAAACAATGAGGTAGATCTATATTAATTAACATGGAAAGATCTTAAAGAAATATTAGTAAAAAGCTAGCTGCAGACACATTCAATGTTATGCCTATATAGGGGAAAAAGCCTTTTAAAAACAACGCTATCTAGTTGTTTAGTGCTATAGATTCACAGTACTGTGCTTAAATGTATAAAAAATATTTCAGAGGATTCAGACTAAACTGGTAGTTGTTACTGGGAAGGTGGAGGGTATTGAGGAGAGGAGGGGGAATAGAAACTTTTATGGCGGTAGGGGTTCAAGGTGATTTTTAACTTATCTGTAATGTTTTAATTTTTTCAAGGGGCTGATATTTATGTATTACTTGAGTAATTTAAATAATACTTGAGTAATTTATGTAATGCAACAAAAGTTGATAAAATATAACACTAATGATCTAAGAAGGACTGAGAGAAGGGGATAGAGAAGTTAGACCAGCAGCATAGGGTCTGTTACTGTCTGTTAGTTTACTGAAATTCGTGAGAACATGAGTTGTCATAAATTCATCATGTGGAAAGCCATCCACGTTGGGCTCCCCTCCCATTTGTAAATGAATTGCCTCTGTGACTGTCCAAGGCTCACAGCTCCTGGGCCCCATGCCTCCCTCAACAGTAGGAAGGGTTGAGACCTCACTAAGACGACTCAAGCTACAGTCTAAGAACCCTTGGTCAGAAGAAACTCAAAAAGATAATACACATGCAGTGTAAAGGAATCTTTCTCTGTTTCTTTATTAGATTGTTATATCCACATATGGCACTTTAGCAGCCAAAATAAAGTTCTCTAATGTGGTCTCATGGTAATAATATTGTAAAACAACACAAAATGGCAATAACTCGCCAGTTTCTCAAGGTGGAGGTCTGAAATCGACAATGCTTTTCTCAAAAATCACAACTTGGTAAAAGGCACAGCTATTAGAAAACAGATTCTCTTCCTAAATGCCTTGAAATTCATGTCCTTTTTAATTGCCCAGAATTCATGTCACTTGTGTGAAAAAGCTATAAACATACACAATCATAAAAACACACTTAGACATCCTGAACAAAATCAATGCCATATTATTTTAGTTTATTATTCCTTGTAGAATTCACACTGGTCTTCCTACTTTGATATTTATTTATACTGAAGAAGCAAAAGAACATAAATGCCACACTTGGGACAGCACTAATGCTAGAATTGAGTAGAATACATATAGCTTCTGCCTTAATTTAAAAAACCAAAGCAGTCTTTACGAATCAACCTCACATAATATAGGACAAAGCTGAAGGTCACTGTATTATTCATTTAAAAAGGCACTGATAAGGATTAAAATTAAGGTTCATCAGGTTTGAAGGACTGTTAGCTTGCATAAATGGCTTCTTCCTTCCTAACAGTGGATGATGGGGGGGGGGGGGGGGGGG
>NW_016808100.1:770889-774881 GCF_001698545.2 Rhinopithecus bieti
GGGGGTGGGGGCGTGGAAAGGGGTTGATGATAAATAGTATACAAAAGGATATACTTTTTCCTTCCCCCCAGGGGTTTGTTATTCGTCTCTCATTGGAACCTCTAAGCTCTTTATTCAAGAGGTCCTCTGCTATTCACAACTTTGCTGCTCTTATGAAAAATTAATGATTGCTTTCTCTTCAACAGAAAACTGCCTTATTTTGCAGAAGATTAACAAAGAGGATGCAGTGCAGAAGTGAGTCCCTCAGCAGGAGAAGCTTCTCTCACACTAACCCATTTATGGCTGGGGAAAAATACCCCGTTAGTTCAAGGATAGCAAATAAATAGATGGTGTGCAGCCTGGTACAGATGGTAGAACAAGGACTACATCCTTCACAAAAGGGATGTGCCAACAAAAACAGCCTGCCCCCAACAGCAGGCTGACCCAACGCCCTGCTCGCTGACTCCTTTATGCCGGCACTGAGTGCCACGCTGCGTTTGCAAGCTATTGTTCAGCAGGCGGATTTTCTGCTAGGGGTTAACAGGTGAGAGCAGTGATCCCATATGCAGCAGCAAGAGCAAAATAGAGAGGATGCTTTCAGTTAAGCTGCCAATGCTTAGCAAACACTTCTGAAAATATCATAGCTCAATATTGCATCATTCATGAATGGACGAGCTGCAGGGTGGGGGGTGCTTGTTTCAAAATGATTTACCAAAGTAAGAAGAGAGTGCAGAAATGCAAAAATAAAATAATGTGGCTCATGTTCTGCCCTATGTATGCATCAGTTTTCATTTTAACATCTAGTTGTGGCTATCAAAGTAATTTCTGGTGAAATTCCGCTTTCACTATTTAAAGTCCCACTTTGTTACATCATTTCACATCTTAATTTCACTCAATCTTTAATGACCATATGTCCCCCAGACTCCCTAAAGCCAGAGAGGTTATATTAATTATTGGTTCATTAGTAAGGGACTGGGCCTCAAACTCAGCTCTTCCCACTTTGAGCCCAGCACTCCTGGGAAGCTGTGGAAAGCATTCACACGCCCTGATCCTGGCATCCAGCCAGCCAGGGGCGGGGGTAAGAACACGTGAAAACGTTTGGAAAGAACAAAGGGGCCCCTTTCTCTCACACCTGTTAAAATGGCTACTACAAAAAAAGATGGAAGACAAGTGTTAGCATGGCTGTGGAGAAAAGCGAACCCTTGTGCACTGTTGGTAGGAATGCAAATTAGCACAGCCATGATGGAAAGCAACATGGAGGTTTCACAGAAAACTAAAAATAGGACTACCATGGGGCCAGCAATCCCACTTCTGGGTAGAGATCCAAAGGAGCTGAACTCAGTGTGCCACCGAGATATTTGCACTTCTATGTTCACTGCAGAATTCACAGTGCTGAGTTATGGAAGCAACCGAGGTGTTCATCATTGGATGAATGTATAAAGAAAACGTGTGTGTACATGATAGAATAGCATTCAGCCTTCAAAAAGAGGGAAATTATGTTATTTTTGACAACAGAGATGAACTTGGAGGACATTATGCTAAATGAAATAAGCCGGGCACAGGACAAATGCCACATGATCTAACTTGTAATTCTCACATGTGGTATCTAAAACATCAAGCTCACAGAAGCAGAGAGCACAATGATGGTTCCCAGAGACTGGGAAAGGGGGTTGGAGGGAACAAGGTGAGAGATGAGGGTGCAAAATTTTAGTCAGACAGGAGGAATAAGCTTTACTGAGCTATTGCACAGAATGGTGACTATAATAAGTAATAATGCATTGTATATTTCCAAACTGTTAAAAGAGGAAATTTTAAGTGTTGTCACCACAAAAAAAGATTATGTGAGGTGATGGATTTGTTAGCATGATTTGACCAATCATTCCACATTGCACACATATATCGAAACATCACATTATGCCCCATAAATACATAATTATTATTTGTCAGTTAAAACAAAGAATGAAGGCGGCACCCACCTGATGCTAAGCACCTAGAAATGACTGAATTCCACCAATATATGTTTGGCATGGACACGGCCTTGGCCTTCACAGAGCTTCGTGGACTCCTGGGGCAGGTGGGGTCAAACACATTCTCACCCAGATAACTCTACCATCATACTTGTGATGGGCCAGACTTTTGGAGCCGTGGTTTAAGGATATATCTTTTTTGAGTGTTTTTTTTGTGTGTGTGTGTGTGTCTGTTTTTAACTTATTTTTTAAGTGTTTGTAGTAAGAAAGCACTGAGCTTGGGTGGCTGAAAGTGTGTGATGCAGAATCTATAAATGATAGTTTCATATAGATCAGTTGTGCTCGGCATTATCTATATTCATCTACTTTTTGGTGTCACTAATGGCATATGAAATGACAATTAGAGACGTCAGCTGCTCTTTGATTTGAATATACTTTCCAGAGAGCACTAAATCTACAGTGTTTCTCCTCATTCGTATGGATCTTAAGGTAGTTGAAGGACAATGACTGCCAGGCCCTGTAGACTGTTTTCTCTATGCCAAGCACTGCTCCAGGACCCTCTGATGTGTTACCACTCAGTTAATCTTCACAGCAGTCTCATGACACTTGCACTATTATTTTACACATACCCCATTTTGCAGATTAAGAAACTGAGAAGCAAAAAACTAAAGTAGTTTGCTTAAGGTTTCCAGCTAATAGGTGAGAGAGCTGGGATTTAAAGCTGGTAGACTGCCTCCAGTCTGCTATGCTTTCTGCCTGAAGACAGATGATATCTAAAATAATTTTTAAACATATGAAATTCATTTTCAGTATAATTATAGATAGCAGATCCAAATAACTAGAAAATCCAGGAAAAGAGCCATGAATATGCACTTTCAAAAGTGTGCAATGAAGAGCAAAATCAATTCTTGCTTTATAAGCTATCGCAAGGATTTTACCCCTGTCAACATTTTATTGTTAGATATCAAAAAATCATTACCATCAAAACAAAACATTCACAATGATATAAAAACGGACTTTGTTCCTTAAGGAAATGCTATAAATATGCACAAGAAAATATTTTTCTCTGAGAAATGGCAATCAGCCAATAAATCAGCAAGTCACACACAAGCCTCCTCTCTTTTCCTAGAATTTAACACATGAAGATTTAACAAGGCTTGTAATCAGTTCAACAAGAACGAGAGAAGCCTGTTGGAAGCCATCATTAAATCTAAAACTTAAAACTTCTGCATGACAAAATACATCATAAAAAAGGTTAAAAGACAAGCTATACATAGGGAGTAAATATTTGCAACATGCCTAGTAAGAGAAGATTGTTAACCAGAAATGATAATGAACTCCTACAAGTCAGTAAGACAGGCAACTCAAAAGGAAGAAGCATCAATAATAGGTTCAAGGATTTCAGAGAAAAGGAAATTCAAACGGCCAATCAACATAGAAGGATGTTGAACTTCACTAGCAATTATGGAAACTCAAAATGGAACCAAAATAAGCTACTTACTTCAGATGTGCAAAATGTTTAAGTTGGTTGGTATTAGATGTTTGGTGTAAGTGTGGGGAAATGAGCACTTTCATACACTGCTGGTGGGAGTCTACATCACAGTCAAGTTGGAGGTACTTTGGAAGTACCTGGTAATATTGAAGATGAGCGAATTCTATAATCTTAAAATTATCTGCACAGAGAAATATTTGTACAGATGCACTGGGGGATATGTACAAGGATGTTCACTGCAACATAATTTGAAATAATGGAAAACTGACACAACCTAAATATCCACCAGCAAGAAATGAATAAACTGTGGTGTGTTCTTAGGATATAATAGTTATAGAATGACTCTAGATGTAAATCTATCAAAATGCACACAGCTCAAAAATGACGAGTGGAAAGAAGTTGCAGAACAACATACAGTGTGATATCATTTACAGAAATGTTTTTTAAAAAGTTCCCACATCGGCCGGGCGCGGTGGCTCAAGCCTGTAATCCCAGCACTTTGGGAGGCCGAGACGGGCGGATCACGAGGTCAGGAGATCGAGACCATCCTGGCT
>NW_016808100.1:778562-805876 GCF_001698545.2 Rhinopithecus bieti
TTTTTTTTTTTTTTAAAGTGAAGAATTAATTCATACAGTTTAAAAAATATTATATACATAGGAAAAAAGACTGACTCAAATATGCCAGTGATTAATTCCTGTTGGTGAAGATTTCTTGGATTTTCTTTCCTCTTCTTCTTAAAAATAGTTTTATACATTTTCAATTTTCCAAAATAAAAAAATACAATGAAAAAATCAATAGAAATATAACTCGTAAATTTCAACTAAATCTGCAATGTCATGCTCTACCTCTTGTGATTAGCTTTTCTTTATTTTTATCTTACACAATTATGCTCTTAAGTAAGGACAAATTAGAGTTAGAACACTTTGGTCCTCCATTTCCTTCAATAAACAGGAACATAATGTATTTGGATAACTGTTTTTGGTCTAACAGAGCTTTGACATTAGAGAGGCATATGTTTCATAGATTATGGATGGCACTGTTTAGAAGACTTCAAATTCACAGGTGGCAGCCGGAATCCCATAAAGATGTTGTATCTTTGGATTTAAACAACAGTTGCAACTAAGAGTTAAATAACTCTGTGCCACTCTTCTGGTCGTATCTAAAAAGCACAATAGTATAGTGGTTTAGAACTGAGCTGTCTAATACATGTTACAATGTGTTCTCATTTAAATAGAAATGAATTAAAACTAAATAACACTAAAAACTGAGTTCCTGGTCAGGTGCAGTGACTCACACCTATAATCCCAGCACTTTGGGAGGCCAAGGCAGGCAAATAAACATGAGGCTGGGAGTTCAAGACCAGCCTGGCCAACATGGCGAAACCCTGTCTCTACTAAAAATAAAATAAAATAAAATAAAATAAAATAAAATAAAATAAAATAGCCAGGGATGGTGGCACACACCTGTAATCTCAGCTACTTGGGAGGCTGAGGCACGAGAACCACTTGAGCCCGAGAGGCAGAGGTTGCAGTGAGCTGAGATAGCACACTGCACTCCAGCCTGGGCAACAGAGCAAAGCTCTGTTTCAAAAAAAAAGTTCCTCAGTTCCTTGGTTGAACTAGCCACACGTCAAGTCCTCAATAGCTATTTGTGGCTAGAGGCGACCAGATTGGACAGCACAGATACAGAATATTTCCTTCATCACTGAAAGTTCTATTGGACAGCATTGGCTTAAAGCATGGACTCTAGAGCCAAACTTCTTGGATCCTGATCCCAACTCTACCACTTGTGAACTACTTGGTTGTAAGCAATTTTGAAATCTGTCTGTGTCTCAATGGCTTCATCTCTAATATTAGGAAAATTGTGAAACCATCCTCGCTGGGTTGCGGTAGGGATTAAAGGACTTAATTGATATATGCAAAGTTTATATTAACACAATAAACATTATATAAACTGCAAGCACTTATTATATCTGTCAGCTGTCTACCTGATGGAAAGAAGTACCACATGGCCCTCATCATCTCTTACTTCCAGAGCCATCGGGACATGGCAGAGGAAGAACTAATGCTCTGGTCACCATGAGAAGATCCTTGCTCTCCTGGGCCTGATGACTGCTATATTGAAAACAAAGCACAGGTCACGGAGCAGGGGAGACAGGGACAACAGTAAGGAGGCCACTGTGATAATCCTAGCAGTAGGTGATCTCCCTGGGCCATGATGGTGGCAGTGAGGTGGTAAGAAGGGGTCAGGTTTTGGAGTTGAAGTTATATCCTGACAGACCAGCTGTGGCATATGAGAGAGAGGAGTGAGAATCTGCAGGTATCTATTAAATACTCGTTTGGTGCCCTTATCTGGTACTTACAGCCAGAAGCCCAATACAAAGACTTGTATTTGTCACCATGGGGTCATCACCGGGCAGGATATACCAAATAAGAATGACACAAAGGAGAAAAGTATGTCAACACATTTTCTTATATAAAAAGGGAAAGGATAAATCATATATTTAAATTGTTATTTATAGGAAAAGAGAGGGAAGTGAGGGGATGCTGCACGTTGAATAGCTCTTGTTTTGTCAGTTTGACTTTGTAATCATGTAAATAATTTTATAACGATAAATTAAATTTAATTTAAAATGAATTATTAAAATGTAAAGCAAAATAAAGCAAGTGAACCTAACTATATAAGCAGTTGGTGGTATAGCTACACACAGAGGAACGATTCTAAGTAATTCTACAACACAGTAATTTGACTGTACATCCTTCGTGGGATATATCTGAAAGACAAAGAGAAAAAAAATTGAAATGTTTTCATTAGCCATATTGTTATCACAGTTTTTGTATAATTACTCTGAGGCTGATTGTGTGTTGTGTGGGATATAGCAAAGTAGTAATTACATTGGAATTATTTAGAATCGGGATTTTCAGCATAGAAGAAGGGAGATATTTATGGATGTAAGGTCCATGAAGTAAAGTAAAAACATGGTTGTCCTGAATTTGAATTGGACAATCAGATTGGATTAATCATTTTGTTTAAAAACTTATGTTTTCTATCTTTGTCCACTATAAATAATAACCAGCCCAGAAGCAATGAGCACACTTACTGCTCAGAATGTGGTCTCTAAATAATATTTCCCATTAAAAGGAACCAGGAATCCTAAGAGAAATGGCTGATTCCAGGTCTGGGGTGGGATATATACAAGATGAACCTGGAACATATTAAAAGCAAGGAATCTATCAAAGACAATTAGGGCCATGTCAAAAGTAGTCCAGAGCTGACTTGATCAGGCTTCCACTGGTCAAAGATTGAACAATTTAAATGTTGTAAAATACAATAACTGCAATCACCATATAAAACAAATTTAACACATAAACTCTTAATAATATTAATTATAAAAGTAACAAGCACACCTTTGGAAGATGCCAGGAAACACCTCATTATTTGAAAACAGGTATGTACAGGGAAAAATAAAGCATATATCCTACCTATTCTGTATAAACTTTACCCCATGGTAGCCAAATGCGGGAAGGGGAACATTTTCTCTTTACAGAACATTTAAGTTGACGTGTGAAGAGAAAAATAATAGAATGAGAATATTTATTACAGATTGTCATTTTTGCAACCTGTAATAAATGAACAGATATAGGCAATAATCATCAACAGCTGTTAATGCCACAAAAATAGAGATTACAAGACGTTATGAACTTGCTGATGGAGGTATAAAACATAAATCTATGAAACAATCTTGCTGTCCCCTTCCAAAGGCAACAAAACAACAAACCCCCTGTGTCTTATAAAGCCAATTCACAGGAAATAGAGGAGACACAAGAACAGATTAAACAGCACCATAAAGAAGCAATCAGATAATTTCTGATATTTTATGAAACAAACATTCAGGTTTCTTTAACACAGCAACAATACTAATGAAAACAACAAAATAGGAAAAAATGTGGGGAGAAAAAAGGAAGGGAAGGGATGAGAAGGGAATGGAGGAGAGGGGAGGGTGAGAGGAGAGGAGGGGAGGGGAGGGGAAAGGGGAAGGGAGGGTGAGGGAGGGGAGGGAGGGCAGAAGATTGGGAGAGGAAGGAGGGAAGAGAATGGAAGGGAACAGAAGGGAAGGGAAAGAAGAGAAGAGATGATGGGGGTTAAAAGAGACTTAAGGAACACAGCAATGAATCAATATACAAGGACAATTTAGATCCCAATTCAAACAAACAAACAACAACAAAAAAAATTGGAAAAAATAAGACAATCAGGAAACTGTAAACACTAAATGTATACCTGGTGATATGAAGTCCTATTATTAATTTTTCATTTGTTCTTTCTTCATTAATGTTTTTAGCAGTGATATTATATGGTTATGTTTTGGCTATGTTTTTTTTGGCTGTGTGTGTGTGTTTTTTCTTTGAGTCAGTGTCTCACTTTGTCTCCCAGGCTGGAGTGCAGTGGTGCGATTTTGGCTCACCACAACCTTCGCCTCCCGGGTTCAGGAGATTTTCCTGGCTCAGCCCCCTGAGTAGCTGGGATTATAGGTGCCCATCACACCTGGCTAATTTTTTGTATTTTTTAGTATAGACAAGATTTCACCATGCTGGCCAGGCTGGTCTCAAGCTCCTGACCTCAGGTGATCCACCCGCCTCAGCCTCCCAAAGTGCTGGGATTACAGGCTTGAGCCACCACGCCCAACCTATGGTTATGTTTTTTAAAGAGTCTTTTTGAGATGGGGCTGGAATAATTATAGATGAAATTACGAAATGTCTGGGATTTGTTTCCAAATAATCCATTATGTGTGTAAAGGTGGGCAGGGGGAAGAGGCAGGTAAGAGCACAAAGGGAAAAAAATTGATTCAGGAGCTGATAGTTATTGAAGTGGATAATGCGTATATAATTATTTTTCCTTATAATTTTGTTCCTGCTGTGGTAGCTGCCTACTCTGATTAGGATTCCTCCTGGATCCCTCCCCTCCTCTCACCCCCATATCCAACTCATCGACAGGTCCTGAAAACTCTACCTTTAGAGCATGTCGTAGGCCTTCTCTGCTCCCTTTCCCCAGCTACTATCCTAGTCTCAGCTGGATCATATCAGTAACCTCTAACCAGACTTCCTGCCCCATTCCTGTCACAAGGAACAAAGCAAGTGTAAAGAGAATAACTTCATTTGCACTTGAAGGATGAGAAGTTTGCCAGATCAGCTGGGGTGGAGGCATTTCAGGCCAGGGGAACATGATGTATAAATGCATGGCAGTGTCTATCAGCACCATGTGGTTGGTGCGGAGAGGGCAAGCAGCTCCGTGTGACTGGAGTTCAAGAAGCAATAAGATATTAAGGCTGGAGAGCAAGACATGGGATGAGGGACAAAATGCCTTGAACGCCATGTTATGTTTCCCTGTTAATCCAAGGGCAATAGCCAGTCATTGATGAATTATCTATAGAAACTGACATGATAAGATTTGCACATTCAAGAAAGAACTCTGGGGGCAATTCAGGGGAGGCTGGGTTGGAGGTTCCCGAATTTGGAACTCAGAGGTCAGTTAGATTACTGCAATCCTTCAGGTGAGACAAAATAAGTGACTGCACTAGCAAGATGGCAGCAGGAATAGAGAGGTAGGTGAGGTATTTGTTGGGCAAATCAGTGGGATTTGGTGATTGACTGGATGTCCAGTCAGCGAGCAAGGAATCTAGCTCCTAGTGGGATGTAAAGTCATTAACGAGGGTATTGCAATGAGAAGGAGATCAGAGTTTTGAGGGAAAAGGATACAATGAGTTAAGTATTGCGCACACTGGTTGGTGGGAAATCCAGGCGGAGGTATCCAGCAGGCAGCTGGGTATTTGAGTCAGGCTGAGTAAGAGGATCTACATGACAAACATTTAATTTTATACACAGCATGTAGTCCAAAGGAAGATATTAAAAGAAACTGATTTTAGCAAATTCCACAGCAAAAGAAGCAATTTTAAGTAGTAAGTGTGGAAGTACTTGAGTAGTTTTAAAAGTAGGCACCTGAACTGGTGTTTTAACAATCTTTTGGCAGCCGTAAAAAAAGGATGAGTTCATGTCCTTTGTAGGGACATGGATGCAGCTGGAAACCATCATTCTCAGCAAACTATCACAAGAACAGAAAATACCCCATGTTCTCACTCATAGGTGGGAATTGAACAATGAGAACACTTGGACGCAAGAAGGAGAACATCACACACAGGGGCCTGTGGTGGCATGGGGGGAGGGGGAGGGATAGCATTAGGAGATATACCTAATGTAAATGATGAGTTAATGGGTGCAGCACACCAACATGGCACATGTATACATACGTAACAAACCTGCACGTTCTGCACATGTACGCTAGGACTTAAAGTATAATAAAAATAAATAAATAAATAAATAAATACGATCTTTCAACTTCCTTCCCACCTTCTTTACTCTGTTCCTACTTTCTGTTCCCTCCCTTCCTTCTTTCCCCTCTTTATGCATTTTATTTTTTAATATTTTATTTATGATTTTATTTTTAAGAGATGAAGTCTTGCTCTATTACCCAGGCTGGAGTGCAGTATCTTGATCACAGCTCACTGCAGCCAAGTACTCCTGGGTTTAAGTGATCCTCCCGCCTCAGTCTCCCTAGTATCTGGGAACATGACAGGCTAATTTTTGTATTTTCTGTATAAACAGGGTCTCGCTATGTTGCCTAGGCTGGTCTTGAACTACTGGCCTCAAGTGATCCTCCTGCCTTGGCCTCCCAAAGTGCTGGGATTAAAGGCATGAGCCACCACACCTGACCTCTTTCTGTATTTTAAGATAATATTTACGAAACAGTTTACCATATGCTAGATGTGGTGCAGCAGACATAATGATGAATAAAAACTGGATCCAAATACAATGGATTTGGCATATACCCTCACAGACCTCAGTCTTGTAGGAAAGACAGACATTAAACAAATGCTCAAAAAATAATTGCTTAATAACAAACTGTGGAAATCTTAAGGACAAGTGCATGGCAAAGTGATCCATACACAAGGGACCTTAAGGAATGTTTCACTCATGAAGTGTTGATTTAACAGAGAATGATGAATAGGAGATTTTACTAAGTGAAGGGGATTGGAAGAGCCTTCCAGGTAGAGACTTAGCATGTGCAAGATCTCAGGGGCAGGGGAAAGCAGCGAAGAACTGGAAGAAGGCCAATTGGACTGGGGGTCAGAGACAAAGGGGAGCTTATTATACATAAGACAAGCTGGAGGGGCAAGTGGGGTCAGCCCATGCAAGACCTTCTAGGCTATAGGAAAAGTGTTGTCTTTCTTGAATGGTAAATAGGAAACTATTGAACAATTTTAAGTAAGGAGTGATATGATCAGATTTGCATTTTGAAAATGTAACACCACTGTGTAAAGAGCAGAAGGGCTCTTTGATGGAAGGGCTTCAGAATGGATGATGGGAAACCAACTGGAAGGCTACTACAGTGACCTAGGAGAGATGATGGTGGTTGGATAAAGTTGTGGCAATGAAGATATAAAGAAGTAGATGGATTCATTCCATAGTGTGTGTGTGTGTGTGTGTGTGTGTTTTAAGGAGATAACATCTGTGGTGAATAGGCTATGGGTGAAGGAGACAGCTGCCAAGGGTGGGCATTTGTATTAATCCAGCATGGATATTTGCCATAGTTGTAATGCAGACAAAGGTTTAGGGTCTTGTAGGAAAGCCATGAAAAAGAAGGATGGAAGAACTCAGTCAAATGGCTATGTGTCATCCTGCAACAAATTCCTTGCCCTCCAGGAACTTAGAATCTGCTAAGATGAGCCTGGTATGCAAATGCCAGCTCATTTACAGTACTTGGGATCAGATGAGTACAGGCTATTATGAGGGATACTGACACCATGTGATCTAGGAGTCAACAGAAGAGCCAGGGTGGGCCAGGTCAGGGATTTCTTCCTGAAGGACAAAGCACAGAGAGGCAGCTCTCAAAATCCTTGCAACACATCCCTAAAATCCATATAGAAAACTCTATGTGTTTGGTGTAATACTGGAAACAAGTATTTCTTATGTTCACATTAAATATCAATTATATTCATTTCATGACACTCTTTCTAATGACAGCATACATATTCTGCTCCTGGCAAACAACTAATGTCTACAAATGCCAAAAATCATACCTAAGAATTTCAGATATTTATAGTTAGTTGATTCCTTCATTCATTTTTTTTTAAATAAGAAAGCAAATTCCTATTTTGGTAGGACAGTGGTAAATCAGAAATGTACAATTAACACTTAAGTAAATAGATATAACGGCTCTAGAGTCCCCAGCAAGTGGCTGTCATGAGACACCACCCAAGTTTACAGCTTTGCAAATGGGTTTTGTCCTCCCAGAGTGAGATACAGGGTGCACTTTCTGTCTTGGGCTTGAAGACCTGAGGGCTGCCTAGACCTTGAAGGAGAAGTAGAGTACATACTGTTCCAAGACCACATCCTCAGCAATCCCTGAGGACACAGCTTGTAGTCCTGTGGTTAGAAAAATCTTGCTTTTTCTGGCATATTGTTAAAATTGAGGGGGGACCAAGGGAAGTGGGCAAACAGAAAGGGTGACTTTTGCCCTTTGCTGTGTATTTTTACATCATTTGCATTTTAAAATAATTCTATTATTCTAATTTTTTAAAAAAGAAAAAGTGAACATTCTTTCATCTAAATAACACGATTACCTCAATTCTCCTAGTTGAGGTTTATGGGAAAACAATCAGTTTCCATATTCTGTAAAGGAACCCACCATCTATACAAAGGCAGGATGAAGATTTCTCCTCGGTATGCTTTTCCAAAGTAAATGGTTGTTTTAGCACAAGTTACCAGATGCTTTGAAAGAATCAGGGGTTACAGCACCTGAATCCTTGGGGAGACCTACAGCTGCTGGTAATTGTGTATGGCTCAATTTTATGACCATTTTTCTATCTGCCTTATTTAGGAGGCTAGATATTAATGAAGAGGAGGCAGAGATGAGCAGCAGGAGATCTCGTGTGCTGACACAAATCCTAGAGAGGATTTCTACATGGAGACTCGCAAAGGGAGATTCTTGACATTGTGTTTGTGTAGGTCACATGTCACATCCTCTTTTACCAAGCCCAGGAAGGAAAAAAATGAATTTTTGGCTGGCATTTGCTAACCTTTAATGGTACAAATTGTTGAACCATATGACAGAGCATTCTAAACAGCAAACAAGGAGAAAATAGCAGCTTGTTAAATTCAATAGTAGAAGGACACTTTAAGATCACATCGATCTTGTGGGCTCGGGTACTTAAAATATGAAGTGACATCCCCAAAGGAGATATTGAATAAAATGAATAGAAAAATGTTGGTGACATATTGATAAAGCCTCATGGGCAGGCTGTCTTCTACTTGTCCCTCTGGATCCACTCTCTGCCCTTCTTCAACACACTCTGCTCATTTTGAGGGGTGGGGCTTCCTGACCCTCTGGCTTCCACATGGGGCTTATGGGAAGCCTCAGTAGGGGACTACAGGGAAGGAAGGGAGAATTGGAGCATTTACTCCCTACCGAGGAGTTGCCAAGTGCTGGTTGTGTCTATCTAATGCAGTCTCAGCTCCTGCCAGGGACCTCTCCACACGCACAACCCTGTGTCTGTCTCCAGGTCTGGTAACTGTCTCTCTCCTTGCCCCTTCAGGCCTGGGGTGGTAAAAGCTCCCCAGTGTTACTGCTCCTGGAGTGCGGCTGTTCCTGGTGGCTTCCCTGCATTCTGCCCATCCTTTGTAAAGGTTCCCCTTATTCAATTCTCCTCAAGTTACTCAATTTGAGCATGCCATGCTTTTCCTGCTAAGTCTCAGACATACCATCAAAGGAAGCTCTTAACCAGGGTTCTGGTGTTCTGAAACAAAGTTCTAGTGGACATCTGTCATTCTTTTTGCACCTTCTTTCACCCCGTCCCCCATCTGCAGCACCACCCAGCATCTGAGCTGAATGTGTGGATTTCCCACCTCAAGTGTGTATGTATGTATGTATGAATTTATTGGTGGGGTGGGGACAGGATTTCACTCTGTTGCCCAGGCTGGAGTGCAGTGGCACCATCACAGCTCACTGCAGCCTCAACATCCTGGGCTCAAGTGATCCTCCTGCTTCAACCTCCCCAGTAGCTAGGACCACAGGTGCACACCACCATGCATGAGTAATTTTTTTTTTAAATTCTGTCTACAGAAATGGGGGGGGGTCTCACTTTGTTGCCTAGGCTGGTCTTGAACTCCTGGCCTCAAGTGATCACCTTGCTTCAGTCCCCCAAAGTGCTGGGATTACAGGTGTGAACCACCATGCTCGTGCCTAGCCACCTCATGAGTCTTCATGGGGGGCAGAGACCAAGAACTCCACAGAAGCCAGATGCTTGCTTTCCCAGCCTCTCTTGCAGCTAGTGCTCAGGCATGTGATTCAGGCTCAATCAGATGGCACTAACTCTTGGCATGACATGGGGTAAGGAGGGGCTGCAGGGAATTCATTTGGCCTGGGGTGGCAGCTGCACTGGGAATGACATCAGTTTCCAGAGGGAGAAGCAGAATCTGGCATCAGGCTTGGGGTGTGGGAGGTGCAACCAGAGTCTGCACCCAGCAGCAGTGGCAGAATGGGTTCTCTGTGGAGAGTCTGTGTACTCCTTCCTCTGGGGCCACCAACATCTGCCTCTATGAACCTCTCAGAGTCTGTAAGCAACTCAATAGCCTTGAATTTTTTTCCCTTCCTGTTTGAATGAGCCAGGGTTGTTTCACTGCTTGAAACTAAAACCATGCCTGATATGAAAACCAAGCAACATCTTTTTGACCCAATGATTCTGGCATCCTAAAATACTCATCTCATTTTAAGTTAAAAATAAATCCATGTTTGAGCATCTACTGTTTCAGTTACTGTGCTAGGTGTTACAAAGCTAAGTAAGAGTGATAAGTAAATCACTATCATTACCATGATAAATAGAGGATGGAAACTTGCTTTTTGGAATACAGATATAAAATGATTAATTCTGCCTGGAAGTGTTTTGGAACATTTCAGAGAGGTAGTGAGCTGGGCCAAGAGAAGACCATAGGCAAGGAATGGTGGTGTGAAGTTGCCTGGAGTGTCCGGAGAAGAAAGATGGACTCAGAAGGACTAGGGTAGGGCAGAGAAGGGGGTCACTGCAAATGAGGCTGGGAAAGTGAGGCTGGGAAAGTGAGCCAAGGCTCAAATACAAACTGTCTGAACTTCATTTTCTGTGCAAGCAGGAGAAGCCACTGACACGGGCTTGGAAGATGGATTGAAGGGGGAGAAAAATGGAAGCAAGAAACTCTCTCACAAGAGGCTATAAACACAGCCAAGGTCATGAGATTGAAAGGGAAGGTAGATATTTGAAAAATATTTAAAGAGATGTGAGGGATAGGACAGGCATAGTGGCTCATGCCTGTAGACCCAGCACTTTGGGAGGCCGAGGTGGGCAGATCATGAGGTCAGGAGATCCAGACCATCCTGGCTAACACAGTGAAATCCCATCTCTACTAACAATACAAAAAATTAGCCGGATGTGGTGGCACGCATCTGTAGTCCCAGCTACTCAGGGGGCTGAGGCAGGAGAATCGCTTGAATCCGGAAGGTGGAGGTTGCAGTGAGTCGAGATCGTGCCACTGTACCCTAGTCTAGGCAACAGAGCAAGACTGTCTCCAAAAAAAATAAAGAAGAGAGAGAGATGTGCAGGGTTGCTGCTCTGCTGGGTGTGGAGAGTCAAGGAGGATTCAAAGATGGTCCTGAAGTCCCAGCTGGAAGAAGTGGGTGGCGACAATGTTTTTAATATTGGCAATTCATCACATAGCACAGGTTTGGAAAAATGGCATTGGCTTTAGGCATGCCCAGACCTTTCCTCATTTTAGGCATTTGCTAATACATGCATTTTCTAAGCTGATGCCTTGTGTTTAATCACGGCTCCATTCAGAAGAGAGAAGGAGGTTGTTTCAAACCTGGTTGCTATCATTTGACTTCCCTGCTATTCATGGGGCTATTTTATTTGCTACTGATATACCACAGCCTTAAATTGCAAGTTAATCCAGGATGTTCCTAAGTTGGCAGTTAGAAACATATAATTCTTTGGAAGCGCTAAAAGTCAGCTCTCTAAATTCTCTCCATATGAACCTTCTCTCCACCTTAGGATGGATCCACTTATTTAGTCCACTGCCAGTACCTCACTAAAACCTGGGCGGTCACTGGATTCCAGGAACAACAGTAGCCTGGAGTGCGGCTGTTCCTGGTGGCTTCCCTGTATCCTGCCCATCCTTTGTAATGGGCAGGATGTTCTGTTCTGTCTGCTGTTGACTATCTCTATTCTGTTCCTGACCCTGATTTCTCCCACCAAGCTCAATTTTGAGAGCTGACAACAGCAAGCTATGGCTTCCCAAAACATTATTTTTAGGTCTACTAATAAATTTCAAGAACATATTTGACTCTGCTTCCTGTGGTACTAAGCCTACTTCTTGATACAAGCATTTGCCTTTGTTGTAAATAGTAAAGTTCTTCCAGTTGGCTTTTTGTTAAGAAGTGTGTGGATGTGGCGTCTGATGACATCTTTAGCTTGGATTCTAAAAAGGCACTACCACTGTGCGTTTGACTAAAGGAAACACATTTTATCCATGAATGCCTTCCATTTACAAATGCTCAGCTAGCACACAAAGCTAAGGCCATGCAGTAAGTACTGTCCTACAATGTTACTCATTTCTGAAAGCACAACATGATGACTGGTATAGCTTTGGAGATGTTTTCTGGAAACCAAATAAAGGAACAGCTTTGTTATTCCACACCTACAAAGTCAGAAGATGCACAGTCTTTTATTCATGTTTGAACAAGCTTCCTTCTTGAACAACCATCTATAAAGTGATGTGATTCTCTACTAGACCAGGAGCTCTTTGAGGATGGAATCAGGTTCTAATCCATATTCTAAATCCACACCACCTGGCACAATCCATGTTGCATGGTTAGGGTTAAATAAGAGTTGGTTGAATTAATCAATAATACACAGCAAGATAATTCACAAAGAGAGGGGAGTAATCTCCCCAGCCTCAATCACTGGGCAAGTGGAATCGCTTGGGCACTGCTAGTGCCTGAGACAGAGCTGGTGACAATTTCATGTAATGTGAACATTTTACATGAACAGAGAAACTAGACTCATGGATAAGTAGTGTAGTCATCAAGACAACACTGTCTTGGAGGTTTTTCTGAAGTTATAACCATGCTACAGAAGCAATAAATTATGAAGGCTGAGCATGTAATAAAATTTAATGTTGTCATAAATTTTATAACAAAGTTAATCTGACACATTTAATGACACGCATAATCATTAGTATGCAGCACTGTAATCAGACATTGGTAATAAGCAGTTCACATCAGTGACTGTGAGAGTCTTTACTTGTGTTCAGTCAAACAAACTGCTTGGTATTTTTTTCTCCCTTCTTAGTCATTAGTTTTCCATACCTACAATAATTATCAGTGGTGATGGGCTTCTCTGACCATGTGAATAATTTAATTCTCAATGCACAGATACAGAAACCCTTCCTGAAGACGGTGTCAAGCAGAGAAGGCTCTCTCCACTCCTTCCACCTGAAACACCTCTGCAGAAGCATATGGGAGCTATGCCTACAGCCCTTTGACCTAACCACTTCAGTGTGTTCCAGTGAGTGTCTGGACCTTGGCCTGAAAGGTTTTTCCTAAACTAAAGAAAATTTCTCTGACCTAAAGGCCTTAACCTCCACCCCAGAAGCTCTCACCAAGGACTACAGGGAACTGGTGGGGAAAATCCTCATCCCTTACCCCTTAAGGCACAGGGCAGCAATGCTGAGGCTTGTGTGCCACACTTGCTCCCAGAGGTCCTCAGCGGGCTGCCTGCGGTGGTGAATGACTTCCTAACATGCCCCTTGACAGCCTTCCTTTCCTTGCCTCGCTTCTCCGCTCTCCTACCAGCACTGCAGGAGTCACATCCCAAATATACCAGTGGCACTTGAATCCTGGTCTCCAGGCCTGTTTCTGGAAAAACCTAAGTAAGACATTGCCCCAGTAATGGGGCTAGATGTCTGAGGCTTCTTCGAGCATCTACCTTGAAGGCTCTTACTGCTCTACACACATGCACCTATACACACGAGCGTGCAACCAGTTACATCCAAGCTCCCCGAATACCAGCCTGTTGAAGATAGCAGAGAGCTGCACTATAAGCCAAGGCTGCTCCCAAGAGCTGCTCCATCACTGAATTGGGGCCCCAGCAAGATGAAGGAATGTAATCATTCGAAGGATGGAGAATGTTCTCTGAATCACTGACAAGTTGGAAGGGGTGGAGGGCAAGAGTCCACCTGGGTCAAGTGGAGAGATGGAAAGAGCGAGAGAACCCGGACTGATAATGCCATTGCTCAGAAAAGGCTGCTCCAGATGCCATATCTACAGCAATTGTACAGCCCAAACATCTCTGAGCAATAGGTCTCTGGTAGTCTTGATGTCTAGACCAACAATTCGCACTTCATTCTTCTCAGGGAAGGAGCCAGGATAATCCAGAGACTCTCATTCTGCTGTTACATTAAAAGGGTTAGGCACAACAGCCTTGGCACAGTCACAAGAGCACATTCACACTAAAGTGTAAATGACTCACAGCTCCTTTTCTATTTTTAGGTTGGGGAGTTGCTTTAGAACATAAGGGGGAACTAAAGAATATTCCTGTTACAAGGCAGAGAAAAGGGAAACTAGTGGTGACAAGACAAATCATCTCTTTGACATTTGGCAGGCTCTACTTATTACAGCTCTGGGGGTGAGGTGGGAACAAAAAGATGCTGTGTAAAGAAGTTTATGCCATCCCTGCTGTAGTGGGGTACAGTTTAGAGGGGTCACTCATCAAGCAGAGACCCAGAGAGTGTTTCGTTCCAAGCCAGAAACAGAAATGTATAAAACACAGCCTTTCCAGCATCAGAAATGGGTAGTGGTAGTGGAGACCTACCCAAAACAGGAAAGAGGACCACGTGAGGTAGAATGCCAGGACCCTACATCCCAGGGCCGCTGCTCATGACTGTAATCTTGAGTAGGTCCCTTAAAGTCTCTGGACCTCAGTTTTGCCATCTGTGAAATAGGGATAATATTATCCAGCATAAAATTGGTTATGAGGCTCATGTAGGGCCTGCCTGGAATGATGTGTTACTAATGGTTAACAACACAACTTCTGGGGTCTAACTGAACAGGCTGAAATCCATGCTCAACATGTTCCAGCAGAGCCCTGGGTGATCTATTTAACTTTTCTCACCTGTAAGCTGAGACAACAGTACCCACTTTATAAGATTATTCCAATAATTAGTTGAAATAATGCATGCAGAGAATTAAGCATGGTACTTTTTATGAAACTAGCTATTAAAATGTGTAAAACATAAAGTATTGTATGGATTTTAGGACAATGCAAAGACTCTTTGCTGGCTGCAATAGTTCGGGGCCCTTTCAGATGGCTAAAGGCAGAATTTGTATATGTAAATATGGTGTGCTTGTCTCTGCTCTGGATACTGAGGGCTTACCCTGTTATTAAACTTGTTTAGTAAATGTTGAACTGTCATGAGGCCTAACATTTAGTTCTAGTTATTAAATAAAACATTTGCTTTAAATGGTATTTGAATTGCCAGGTTCTAGATTATTCTGGTTGACAAACTCTTCGTATTTTATAAAGAGGCTAAAATTGGTATGCTATCGCAGAACAGATGTGCCATTTTCAAGGTATATTAAACCATGATTCACTGGAACATTGTTCCTACTGGCAACAAATTCAGAGCAGGCTGGACTTTATTTGGTGAAGAAACATTGAGTAGAAGAGAAAGGACATTATTTTATGTATTTTCATTTTCAAATTACTGTAGCTTAAACCTTTTAGCCATCGTTACCCACCTTCGGTCTGCTAAATAAATGATTCAGTACATTTCTAATTTACAGAATTTTTTAACAAAAGAAAATGTAATTTGATAGCCAAATCAACATTAAACATTATACACTTAAAAAACCACAGGCAAAGACAAAAACATGACGACAGACACTAACTTTTGTTAAAGTATGCTTACCTATGGTTTCCCACTGAGGCAAGTTCTTTCATGCTAAGCT
Organism: Rhinopithecus bieti; assembly: GCF_001698545.2. Classification (NCBI taxonomy): domain Eukaryota; kingdom Metazoa; phylum Chordata; class Mammalia; order Primates; family Cercopithecidae; genus Rhinopithecus; species Rhinopithecus bieti. The sequence continues at coordinate 794,053 of NW_016808100.1, forward strand.
TCCAACATAATATGAAAATGAAGGAGATGCATTTTGCAAAGCAAAACACACCTTAGGCAAAACATTATACATCTCAAATTAACCCTGTTACAAAATTTTAGAATTTAAAAAGTTCATTAATTTAAAAGTTGGGATGTCTGAGTCCTTCTATCCCAAAACAAGACCTTTTGAGGGACTTCCACAGCTATGTAATACCATGGTCACATGACCCTTTCTGAAATTATTAATCTGAATACACCATATGAGGATAAATTCCACCTTTTTGAAAATATTTAGGAAAATGAGCTTGGTATTTATAAAATGAAGTTCTCTTTGGGTGGGTATCCTAAGACACGTTAAGCCAATCAGCCTGTAACTGACAAAAAACATTGGTAGGGGCCGGGCGCGGTGGCTCAAGCCTGTAATCCCAGCACTTTGGGAGGCCGAGACGGGAAGATCACGAGGTCAGGAGATCGAGACCATCCTGGCTAACACGGTGAAACCCCGTCTCTACTAAAAAAATACAAAAAACTAGCCGGGCGTGGTGGCAGGCGCCTGTAGTCCCAGCTACTCGGGAGGCTGAGGCGAGAGAATGGCATAAACCCGGGAGGCGGAGCTTGCAGTGAGCTGAGATCTGGCCACTGCACTCCAGCCTGGGCGACAGAGCGAGACTCCGTCTCAAAAAAAAAAAAAAAAAAAACAAAAAAAATGAAAAAAACATTGGTAGGTACAAAAGTGGGGTGGGAGAGGAGTGACTTAACTTTGTTAAGAGATGGGAAAGAAACAGTAATAGCATATCTCAATAAAATGTGATTTAGGAATATTTAAAATACTAAATCATTAAACTGACAAAGAAATATAAATCATTCAGAAATAAACTCATTAGGTCATCAAATCCTGTTAAATCTGCAACTGGGAAGAGCAAGGTGTACAATCCGTACATTTAAACTCACAGGCTCACTTTGTACAATGTCAATTTACTCCTTAATATGTTATTAATATGCATTTTCCAAAAGGATGTATGAGTAAATTGTACACATCTACTTCTTGGCACCATCATATAACCTGGTACAATATAAGCATTCTTCTTATAGTTAAGGAACGTGGATGGTATGAAAATTAGAAAAATAAATGACCTACTATGTTGTGGTCAGGTTTAAGGCATGTTTTTATCTTCATACAAAAGATTAAAATCTAGATATTAAAAAGTAGTGCAGTATCAGTGATGCATTACCCCTGAGTTCCCAAAATGTCACATCACAAAAATATTCTGTAATTGCTTGTAGTTTATTCCTTGGCTTTTCTCTTTTCTCTCTGCATCTTTGTAACAATTTTTTAAAAGTGGAAATATAATTGCTGGCAATGCTAACAGCTGTAGAAATGATTACAAGGTATGGAAAAGCATAACAGGAATGTCAAGAATCTGTTTCTGGCAGTAATATATATGGAACATTGTTCAGGACAAAAGAGGAGAAGGAAGGAAAAAAGGAGAGGGGTTTATCATCTCTAAGAATTTTCAAACTAAACCTCATTGCTTAATAGGAAAAAAAGATTCCATATTTAAAGTTAAGTCACAGATAACTACTAGCTAAAGCATGACATTACCAGCATTGGAGTCAGAAGAAGTGTGTTTTTGAAGGACAGTGTTGCAAGAGGATCTCGACAGGTTTTCAGAGCCAGGAGACAGAAAATAATTCTACCTCTGTCAATTGAAGGACCTTAGGCAAATCAGTTTACCTCTGCTAGGCTACACTCCAAAATTTAGACATTCAAAAATTTGATATTAATAACCACATGAAAGTCTCGTGTTGAGGTGAATATGTATTTGTTGGTGAAAGATATGTTGGTTTTTAAACAGACAGCACTCTGCAAACGTAGGCTATTGTTGTGTTTTGCTGGTTGTCAAATTCTATACAGTTATACACATCTGCGTGGCCTCCTAATGGTGTTTTTCCAATGGCTAAAGGTTTATGAATAAGACAATTTTCCTGATGGAATTAACCTGATGCTTTTCTTAACCATGTAACCTTGAGTTCACTACACAAAACAATGCTTTGATTAGAGCAATGCATATAATAAAGGTTACCCTAGTTTCTTAGACCCTAGACATCATTCACAAAAAAGAGAACTGCTTTTGAAAGGGATGTATTTGCACTGGGAAGAAAAGTTTTCTACTTCTAATTATAAATGATTTATTGGTGTAAGCAAAACAACAGCCTGTCTGAGAGACACTTCTATGAGCATCCTCTGGTGTGATTTGCAAGACTGAAGAAGAGGGAAAAATGCCTCGATTGTACCAATGATGAGAAAACACCAAAACTACAAAGCAGGTTTCAGAAAACGAAACTCATAACCAAGGACAATAATAAAGCAATGTGTTGACATATACTCTGCAAGTCTTCCTCCATAAATAGTTTACAGAAATTTTGTAATTTCTGTAAATGCGTCCTATAATAATTTTGCATCTTGTTTTTTTTTACATTAAATATCAAGTAGATTTCTATAGGGCAATTATTTGAAAATTATCTCAAATACACGGGGAAATATACATCAAATGAAAAAATGCAGTGGGTGATAGAGATACCATGAAGCGCCTCAAGTATTTCCCATCTCACTGGAAACAAACATGTTCTCCTTTAGAATGAGTGGGAGTTACCAAACTGATTTAGGCCTCTATATTTAACTTCTAGCCAAAAAAGGTAGTTCCATCTAACAACAATATTATGGTGAACAAAAGAAAAAATTAACTCTAAATTTGCAGTAGGGTCTTTTCTTCGGAAGTACCAAATCCCATCTATTACCAGCTCCATGCTTCAGGCCTAAAATGGATCTCCCTGAAGCAATGACAGAATTTTTGCCAAGTGACTAGGATATAAACACCACTTTGGTTGCACAGTGAGACATATGCTCCAAAGAAAACTGGTTCAAAACAGGCAAGTGGGTTTCTACAGAATAAATGAGAGCCCCGTCAATGGCTTCCTTTTCAGGGCTTTGTGTCTGTGCTTGCGTGGTGGCTCTTTGTTTCATCTATGGATAATGGTGCACATGGTGTTCATAATTCCTTACACTAATGAACTGCTATAAATTTGTTTTTGGTATTCCAGAGAGTCCTAACTTCAGCTTCTGGGCAATGCTGAGGAGGCACCCTATATTCCAGACTTACCTTTGGCACGGTGTACTCTCAGCATTGTGGGCGATTTCCATGGGAGAATACACTATTTAAAGAACTACTGTCCCAGCATAAAACAAAAAATCATTTATGAAGATGCAGGAGACTCAGAAAACTAGATTATGTTTGCACAAGCATAATGTCAGAGCCTCCTTTCCCCACTCCACAAGGGGGTCAGGAAAGGAGTACTCAGCTGTGAGAAAAGACATACAGAAGAATTCATGTGGTCATGACAGCGAGGACATGGCCGATCCTCCAAGGAGGATGTGTCATACACTTCATGAGCCCAAGAGTGTGCTGTAGGGTCTGAAGGGCAAGATGCTGGTTCACTGATGTAAAGGAGAGAGGGAAAAAGCTTCAACCAACTAGAAAAACAGTCCTTATGCATGCTATTTTTTATTTCAAACACAGGTATCAATATCAATTCCTTCTCTGAGAGAGTACATTTTAAAATAGGATATATTTTTAAAGGAATATTTAAAGGACACATTAAAATTTATTTAAAAAACTTTTCAAAAGAAACAAAAGTATGAATTTTATTTAATCCTTGAGGAAATGATTATTTTCTCATCCACAAAATCATTAATTTTGTTTTCGTTATCTCCTTTATTAATCTACATTAGAAAATAAACTTTTCATACACTAAGAACAAGCAAACCAGTCTCAATTGACAAAATGTACCAATGCAACATAATTACTTTCACCTTTAATTTACAGGCAGCCAGATTCAAAATCCTTAAAGTTGCTTACACTTAAACATGACAATGACAACCTAAAAGGTATGATGTTGATTGGAACAGACATTTCATTGGAAAATTGATGATTTTCCATTTCCAATTAAATCTCTAGATAGAAATAAAAAAATTAAAAATCATATTTAAGAAAAGCCAAATCTTGGATTGTGAGGTATCCTTTTAAGGATGTTTCAGCAGAAAAAAACAAAGACTCTCACAATTGTGTACCTGCCTGGATTAGGCGGGTACCCTGATCAAGGAGATGGGGGATGATTTGGCTTTAGTATTCCAATAATAAAGTTTATAATGAGAATAACATGTTGCTACAAAATCCAGTCTCTTCCTCAGATGCCTTCCACAGAGGGCAGGAAGATTTGTCAGTTTTGTTTGCTGATGATGCCTGGTTCTGCCAACAAACAACACCTGTCACACGGTAGGTAGTCAATATACATTTGTTGAATAAATAAGAGAAAAAAAGAAATGTACAGTATGTTTGTGAAGCCAACTGTGTGTACATTGCTATCGAGGTACACAAAGAGTCTTTGCTTTAAATTTGAGAATGAGGATTTTCAATGGAATATATCTATAAAAATGAAAGAAAGACATTACTGTCTGGACTCTTGTACAGCAAGAGAAGAAAAACCACTAGCAAAGAGCCAACTCACCTGATAGACCTGGATCAAGCATGTGGCCACGGAGAACACCCTTGGGACTCTAATTCTGGCACTCCTGCAAGCTGGGTACTTGGGCAGGACAGCAGCAGCACTCATGAACTGGGCAGCACCTGTTGGTGAGGGCTGATCACATGGATTCTCTCATCCCAGCCTTACAATCAGTCCTTCAGGTACATACTTTTTCTGACTTTGCTGATGAGGAAACTATGCACAGAGGTTACACAGCTTAACAAAGGGCTCTCACCTCATGAGTCATGAAATGGGACTTTAGCCTTTCTTTGCATCTGGTCTTAGAGCCAATACCCAAGAACCACTGTACTGTACACATTGTCTCAGAGAAACTCTTCCTGGGCCTCAGTCTTTAAAAGGTGGGCAGTTGACTTAATAAGAATTAAGGATCAATGATTAGGGTTCAAGGCACTCCAAAATTCCGGTCTTCATTGAAAAGGCTACAGAAGTCTCACCTTAGTAACACCCTATCATCTTGATATCCTTGGTTAATTAAATATTGGAAACCAATTTCATAGTAATTGAGGTCAGAAAAAAGTACTCATGACATTTTAGAATATAATGACAAAGCCATAAATTTTAATGCAACCGTAATTACTTAAAACTGTTACAGCATGCAATGTGTTACCACAACAGCCAGATAAACACTAATTTACTCAGCCTATTCTTCTAGACCTGTAAACACTAGGATTAAATAAATATTTTCATTGAATTTATTCTACCCTCCATTGCCATTTATAGATAGCTTACTTGTCAAGTATTACTTTCTAATTGTTTTATGTTTCTTAACTAGCCTGTAATACTTTGGCAAGGACCTCAAACAATAGTAGACAGTAGGTATAAAATAGATGGCTACATTGAACAGATGACTAAAAGAATGCCTCCTGAGTACCTATATCTTGAAATACACTTTATTGTGCCTTACTTTCAATTTGTGATTTTAAAATCTAGAAATCGCCTATTTTATGTAATAACAATAAAATCCTTCTTTGCTGAAAATACGCACAAAGTTTACAAGCTTAAAAAATTAAATCGCAGTAATGGTCAAGTTTTCCAATAATAAAATAATACATTTTGATAAGGTTTTCATTTTACAAAAACTCAAATAGCTTCATGAGTTCACAAAATAATATATTTCTCAAGATATTAGCATATTCTTACACTGGAAGAGCAGAGAATAAAATTTACTTGGAGATCGAGCATTTGCTTCTTTAAGAAATACTTCTTTTAGTATTTTTACTTTAATACTATGAAAGCTACATAATTACATTCAGATTCATTAACTATTCCAGTAGTTAATTTTTAAAACTTACGATGAACAGTTTTGTTTAAAATATGTAACATTGGTAATATGAAAATCTGAATTTGTAATACAGAAGGATTTGCATTCCTGATTTTTTTTTTTTTCTGATACAACAAATGATGAAATAACTAATGGTTCCACAGAGGATAAAATGTCTCAAATCTGTTGGTTCTGAAGGTGAAGCGAGATTTTGCACTGATACCACATATCACTGAGATGCCAGAAGGAAATGGAATTAAACTCAGATAGTTCAAATGGAGAGATTTTAATGAAGGGACAACCTACAGAGGTGTTGGCAGGGTCAGGGGGAATCAACGAGATATGCTGGCAAATCTCCCCCTGAAGATGGAGGAGGAAGGAGTGATACTGTAGTGAAAGCTTGAGCCTAAGGGAGGAGGATGGGCCGCTGAGCAGGAGGCACCATCCTGAAAGAAGAATCCTCTGCCAGATACTTTTCAGGGTCATTTCTTCACACTCTCTGCAGGGAAGCAGGGGGACAGCAGGAAGAAATATCCTAACCTCACTCTCCTCCCTCTGCCAGTGCCTTCCATTGGCCAAATCCTCCCAGAGGCCGGTTGGTGGCGATCAGCTTCCAGGGGCAACAGGAGGGAAGAGGAGGGCAGAGACTGGCTCAGGGGTGGGGGATCATGCACATTAGGGGCTCAGTTGTTCAAATACCTGTCACTGAGGCCTGATGAGGGTGGGAAGACCGAGCATGCTCCTCTGACCTAATTTCTAAGAAATCTACCGGAAATAATATTTGGGGATCTTTCCATTTAATAAATTTTTAAAAAAATTGCTGCCCTCTCAGCCCCATTTCCCATGCATTTTCCTCTCTTCAAGCTGTATTTAAATTCCTTCTTTCATTTTCCTTCTGGTAACAAAGATGTCTGTGACTCAACAGACGTTTCTCTAAGACCCCATCCTGTTAGGTCTCTGAGCTGTGGAAAGTATTTATACAATTGCCAGTGAATACAAGATGCAGGAATTTCCCTAAGATCCCTAACAAAATTGGTGATAAGTAGTCCCACATGTTAATCCAGCCACCCATGGATGACAGCGCTTACTGTTTCTTTGATAAATGCCAAATACATTTGAAATAAATACCTGACATATTTGTTTAAGTGCTTTCTAATCTATTAATTTTATATATGTGTGAGTCTGTTTTGTATACCTTCTGATTATAGGATAAATGTAAATAAATCCAAAGAATAATCAAAGCTACCACTTTCAAGAAGCCTTCTTTGTAGAACTGGAAGAGTCTTAAGTAGGCTTTTCAGGTATGCATCTCTTATTATCGCTAAACACCAACTCCTGCAAGGCAGACATCATGTGTGGGTCATCTTTACAGCAGGCACAGGCCCTAAAACAGTGACATGCACATTGTAGGCATTCCATAAATGTTTGCTGAATTGGCTAAACCTTGGTTTGTCCCCATAATCAACCACCGCAAACAGCACACAGATAATTACTTCTTGGAAAGATTCCAGCTGGTGTTTGATGTTACCTATGTGTTTTTTCTCTCAAGAGCAGCTCTGTAGGATTACATTATTTTCTGTTTTCTTGTTTTTTTTTTTTCCCTTTGACCTTAATGTCATCTACTTCAATAACAGTTTCATACAAAATTCCTACCAGCACATACCACAGCAGATTCAAGGCCTTGTTTTAAAAATGGTGCCAGCATCTCTTAATTTGGAAGATATATTGTCTCTCCTGAACATGGGCTAAGAAAATGTATAATTTGGTATTAACATAAGAACTGAAGACACTTTAAATGCACTGTTTCATTTTTATAAGATAAAAATAATTTTAAGAATCAAAATGTTATCAACAGACCTGTCCTTCATTAAAAAGTAAAACTGCATTTTCCTACATTGTATGAAAGTATCCAATTACAAACAATTTTGAAATGTAACTTTTAAAATGTAAACAGCAAAATATTGTATTTAAAATAAATCTGGACAGGCAAAAAAATATATATACATATCCAGAAGACAGAGATTTTGGTGAAAGTTAAGATATTTCATCTTTGAACAACTTAGAATCTTTCCTGCATTTTATAGTCTAGTTCCAGGCATTAATTTGAAATAACCTTGAAATCCTAAATCTAACACCCTTCAGAACAAAGTAGCTTTTCTCTTCTGCTTTATGAGCAAATGGACTAAATACTAGGGAATGGTACTGTCTGGGCCTTTGAACCAAGACTGAAAGAGATGAAATCCTATATGATACGTATAAACATTAGAGAATCCATTTTGATTTAATAAAAGGATGAATTTGCTCTATATCCTGTGAGAAAATGGTTCCCTTTTCCTGAAAATGTTGTCTCATTCCAACAATAGAGGGTTGGTTTTTTTTCCAGGGTGTGGTGTGGGGGGTGGACAGAGTTGCCATGAATATGGCATCTATCGAGACTGCTGTTATATTTATTTCCCAAAATGCATTGTAGTAGGAAATTCAGAACACAATAAGAGAAAATAAATGTTTGACTTCAAAATATAAGGCCACATTTAAAGCAGCAGGTGAAGTATAGAACAGTTAACAGTACAAATTCTTTATCTGCAGTCTTGCAGTTCCCTAAATCTCTGTAACACATCACTTTTAAAAGCCTCAGAGAAGCGGTTCTGTAATAATTTACCAATAATTCAACCCCTCAATAGCCTTAGCAAGTGAAACCTTACAGTCTTACATTTTAGAAATGACCCAACTTGATCCTTTTATTCTTCAGAATATCTCTCTCAAATTTTCATTTGCTTTTCATTAATTGATGAATTATGAGATTTTTAGGTGCCTGTCCACAAAGAAATGAAATTTTCACTTTCCAGGAACCTAACAAATGAAAAGATAGAAAGCAATTCCAACAGAATGTTACCAAAGAAATCTTTTAGAATAGACTGTTAACATTATTTATTTATATTTATCTGGCTCTACTATTTGTGGTACATTTACACTTCAAAGCTAAACCTCAAATAACATCATAGTGAGTGGTTGACTTCATGTTTAGCTGAGGTCTTGAAGACTGAAAAAGACCATGACAAACACACATCTATTGTCTTGGCTACTGTGTCCATCTTCATCACCATTCTGATAGTGTGCAATGTATTGCAGCTCACCCTTTGGGAAGGACTAAAGTAGACATCTGTTGGTTCTGCTTGTTCAGCATTCCTACCCTAATTTTCCTATGGAGAACCCCTTTATTCTAGACCACGTGAAGTTAATGCCAAACCCCATTCCAGGGGATGCACCTGAATCCAACCTCAGTCATCTAAACAGTCCCTTCTCCACGTTCAGAGAAGAGCAAGCGACTCAAACTGCCTTCATAAGAACAGACCTGGGACTTCTGCTGCAAATATTGAAGAATAAGTACTCTTTTTTCTTGCTAGGACTAAGCTGGTAGTACCTTCTAGGAGGCTATCATATGGAAACAACTTGTTTGAAAATGAAGCCACAACTAGAAAACAGATCCTGGTAACCCGGATTGACGGATCCAGACCTACCTTAAATGGCAGGACCTAACCCGAGGCTTTTTGCATCAACCAAGTAAAGTCCTTAAGCCAGTTTGAGTTGGTTTTGTCACTTGCAGCTAAAAGAATTCTGACTCTAACAATGTGACAATAGCAAAAATAAACATGACTGCTTTTGAGGTTTCTAATGGATTTTCCTCCCTAGATACATGATTTCATTTAATCCTCACAATTCAAAAAAGCACGTCTATTAACATTAAATTAATATTCATTATTTTGAACACATACTATGTGGACAAGGGATGGGGAAAGCCAAGGGAGTAATCAACGTGAAATCTCACTTATATGGGAGGGAAGTGGAGGTTACATATCTCAGGGCACTTAATAGGTATCATCAAATGAAAGAATAAACAGTATATGGGAGAGGCAGGAGGTGATTCTTCATCAATTCCTGGATGAAAAATTAGGAGATAATGAACTCCTAACAGTCAGCCTAATGAGAATGGCTCAAGCAACAGGGCATAGAGAGGGAGTTAGGTTAGACATGGGGTTCTTGACAGTTTTCAGCTCTGGATGGGTGCAGCTGTTGTCAGTGGGAAAGGGAAAAAGGAAGGACTCAGTGTGGAAGGCAGGGAGGGAGGAGACAGTGTGAGTCAGTGAAACAGGGCCCTTAGAATGACAAGTCTGGACCAGAGAGAGGCTAAGACTGGAAATACAAGATGGGTAACCACTGGCATACAGATGGCAGTTCAGACTTGGGCACTGCCCACCAGAGCCTCAGCATGAAGAGAAGAGGGGGAGGCTGGCCACCACCTCCCTCTGGGTAATCGTAAATCTGCTCCGTGAGCTCCTGAAAACAGGCTCTTTCACTCGCCCCATCTCTTGCTCTTGATTGCAACCTGGCATTCAGGAGGCACCCAGTAGATATCTGTGGAGTGACCGACAACGCAGCGCTAGGGCACTGAGAAGACCCCGGGGCACCAGGGGCTGGTTCTACAAGGGTGCCCCTCCCAGGCCCCTCCAGCACGCTGGCAGAGCCGCCAGTCTTGGCCGCTACTCCGGATGCTGCCTCATTATGCAGCTCTCACCTCTTAAATTAGTTCATGCTCTCACATTAGGTGTAATCACAGCTGGCAACGCTTTCTGGGGATGTCGCAGAAAAGATCTGAGTTGAAAAAATATTTTTGTGTCATATTTATTTAAAGTAAAATTGCTGCTTCCTCCCCGCCCCTTCCTTTCCTCCTGGCCCACCCAGCGACCCCGGCCCTGCTCAACGGAGGCGGGGGTCGGAGGTGAGACTTCCTCCACATAATTCCTTAAACAGCGATCAACTAAGTCTTAAAGAAAAAAAAGAGATCTAGAAGCAGAGACATGGCTGCTGGAGATCCCAAAGCTGGTGTACCCGCGTGGGGGAGAGCGTACCCTGGGGGCGGCCGGCAGGCCGGACCAGAGGCTAGCTCCGAGACCCAAGGCAGGAACTCTCCGCCGGCGCCCCGCGTCTCTCCAGCTCCCGAGGCTGCGCTGACTCCACTGATCACGCCAGGTTCAAGGTCGCCCGGTGGCGACCGGAGCGCCGGGAGCCGGTGGTAAATGTTCCAGCCGGCCTCTGCCTGGGGTCCGGAGCCGCGTTTCTGCTTTGTACTTGACGGACAGGTCCGCCCGCCCTCCCGCCGCCCGGCTACCAGCCCGCGTTCATCCTGCAGGGCTAAGTCTTCCGCACTCGGCCTGGAACGCCTGGAGCGCTCCCTTCCTCTCCCTATCTTCGCAGCTCTCCTCTCTCCTGCCACTTGGCAAAGCTGCATTTTGACTTTCACATTTTTGACTACGTGTGTGTAGTTTCAAGTCCATGCGTGGCACGAAAATCCACTTAGGGTAAAAATTATTCTCGAAAAATCGCCCATCTGGTGTTCTACACTCAAGGCTAGGAGGTGCAGGCACGGGTGCATAAAGCACGCCATAAGGGTGCACAGCAAATAAAAAGTACGGATACAAAACGTAAATTTTAAGTGTAAAACAGAAAAGCAGTGCTCGTTGCCGCCCCGCACGCTGGATTTTAAGGAGCACGAAGGCGTGCCTCGGCTGCTTTCGCTTAGCCCCGCGTCCTCAGCGCCCGGCCCAGTACCCGGTACTCCGTACGGGTTCAATGATCTCTCCTGAATAAGTGAACAAATTAAGAAATGAATGAATGACCTCTCGATCCGACCTCCGCGCCTGGCAGAGCAGAGCAGTCGTTGTGGGAAGCGGGAGAGAGCGAGAGGCCAAGCTCCACCGTCGCGGCCGCCTGCTGGAGCAGAGGGACGTGGAGACGCCCGGCGCCGCGAGTGCCTGCCCTGTAGCTCCCGGGTAACACGTGCGCCCACCCCAAGCCGCGCAGGCCCCGCCCCGCCACGCGCGCACGCGCCCTGCAGCCCCGCCGCCCGGACCCTGCGCTAGACTCGCCCAGCGCGCCGGTTGCCCTCCCGCCCGCGCCCGCTGGGAGGCGCTCCCCTCCC
>NW_016808100.1:806929-836701 GCF_001698545.2 Rhinopithecus bieti
CGGGGGTGGGGGGCGGGGTGGGCGCCGGAGGCGCGATGCTGGGCGCCGTAGAGCTGCTGCTGCTGGGGGCCGCGTGGCTGGCGGGCCCGGCCCGCGGGCAGAATGAGACGGAGCCCATCGTGCTGGAGGGCAAGTGCCTGGTGGTGTGCGACTCCAACCCCACGTCCGACCCTACGGGCACAGCCCTGGGCATCTCTGTGCGCTCCGGCAGCGCCAAGGTGGCTTTCTCTGCCATCAGGAGCACCAACCACGAGCCGTCCGAGATGAGTAATCGCACCATGATCATCTACTTCGACCAGGTGAGTGCTCCTTCCTCCCGCGGCGTGCAGATTGGGCTGGTGAGGGAGGGGTGGATGGAAGACCGATGCCCGGTCCTCTGCAAGAGCTCTGCGGAGGCGCGGGGACGACAGTCCGGGACCGATTGCTGCCCACTCCCCTTCGTTCCCGTCTCGTTATAGGTACTAGTGAACATTGGGAGCAACTTTGATTCAGAACGCAGCACTTTCATCGCCCCGCGCAAAGGGATCTACAGTTTTAACTTCCACGTGGTAAAAGTCTACAACAGACAGACCATACAGGTCAGCCGCCGCCTCGGGCCAGGCCCTGGCCCCGTAGCGGGGTTACTGGCCGCAGGGGTGCTCGGGCTTTCCGGAGGTGGTAGGCAGAAGTGGCGGCTGCATGTACTTCGGGCTGCTTGGAGGGACAGATAGCGGGGCCTCTCAGTTCTGTGGCTTCAACTGCCCTCTGCTTTCCCTGTCTCTGGCTCTTGGGATCCAGCTCCATCCCCCCAGAGACAGAATTTTCTGCTTCCGCCTTCCGGGCCCCTCCGAAGGGTTCCCTGGATTGCAGGGACTTCCTTGTAACTGCTGTTGTTAGCGCCCCAGACAGCTGCCGCTTGGGGAGCCTTCCCCGACTTGGATGCTTGTCTTCAGCACCACGGACAGGGCCCCCGTTTTCTCCCACTTGCCCCCATCCCCACCCCGTGCGGACTCTGGGTTTTTGAGCTAGCAGCATTTAGCCCCGGGGGGTGAGGGGTGGAGAGAGAAGGGAAGGAGGGGGCGTAGTGCTACTCTTTCCCGGCTCCAGCCGTGTCCCACAAGCACTCGCCGGCTCTTCGGGTCCCCAGAGATGTCCAGGTTTCCCTTGGGCGCCGAGAGAGGCGGGACGCACAGCTGGGGAGAGGGCGCGAGGCCCTTGACTGACGGTGCCACCACAAGGGCAAAACCAGGCTGTGGCGGGCGCGGCTGGATGGGGGCGGGAATTGAGCCTGTGGTTTGGGGAGAAAATACATTGTGCCGCTCGGTGCGAGATTTCTAATCAGAAATCACGGTGGCTTCTCCACTGTGTCTTGGCAACTGGGTCCAGGAGGGATCAGGGGCTCTTCGTTTATTCGTTTTTGTTTTTCCGGTGGCGCCGGAGGGAGCCTGAGTTGCTGCGGCTTTTTTGTTTGTTCTTTGTTTTTTGAGGCTGAGGGGAAACGGGAGAGAGGTCAAAGGCCTCAGGGCGCTAGAGCCACCTCATGGGTTTATTAAATTGGATCACAGAGCACAGTCGAGATTCGCTTGGCGCGCTCATTTGAGAAACTGGAATAAGAGCAACTCCCGTTTTGGGGACAGACCCTTCCTGTCACCCAGATGTGTGGTCTTTCGCCCCACTGGAGCCTCAGTAGTAAGCTGCAAAGCCCCTTTTCCTCCATTCGCCCCCCCGCCCCACACCACCTCTCCGTGCTTCCAGGTCTTACAGGCTGTTAGCCAAGCAGGGGAGAGGTTCGCTCCACCGCGGCTTCGGTGCCTGTCTAGGTTGCGCCTCTGAAGCGGGCCTTTCTCTTTCTCAGGTGAGCCTCATGCTAAACGGGTGGCCGGTGATTTCAGCCTTCGCTGGTGACCAGGACGTGACCCGGGAGGCCGCCAGCAACGGAGTCCTAATCCAAATGGAGAAAGGCGACCGAGCATACCTCAAGCTGGAGCGGGGAAACTTGATGGGGGGCTGGAAGTACTCGACCTTCTCCGGATTCCTCGTGTTTCCTCTCTGACTGGCTCATAGCCTGAAGGGAGGCAGGGAGAGGGCGAAGGCAGAAAGGGGAGTGAAAAAGAGGCTGAAATTAAGAGGGAGAGAAAGCAGCACGACTTGAAACTTCCTACATGTTCTGTAACTGTATCTGGGTAAAAAGGTGCGCGCCAGCGGTGGGACAACTTTGTCCATTTCCTTATTAGGAGACATAAATTTCGCTTAGCTCTGCGCAATCCCGTTTCCAAAAATAAACACGCCTCCCCCATTCCAGTTGCAGTAATCAAGAAAGAGATGGCCTTGTCATTGTTTCTTATCCCCCAACTTCATGTTCCCTGCAATTTATTTAAAGAAACTTTGTATTTCACTACATAATCTGAAATCTTTCTCCCTAGCCCCCTCTGAATCCTTCTGCCTACTGAAATCTAATATATTCCCCGCCCCCAACCTTTTTTTTCAGTTTGGAGAGGGGGTAAGGTTTTTTTTGTTATTGTTGTTTTGTTTTGTTTTGGATGGGGAAGGTAGTTTTAATTTGGCAAGTGTTGCTCTTCTTAAAACACTGCTCAAGTTAATTAGCTGAAGATACTTAGTGTCCTCGGCTGCTTGTTAGCAGAGAAAGGACTCACCTTAGTGGTGACTGGTTTAAAAAAATATGAATATATATCATTTGTACACGAAGAACTCTTCCCAGTGGAAACTGGCTGTGTTTCCGTATTTCTATGTCCTACTCGGAGTGATCGTGAAATCTAAGGCTGCTTGATGTTCTGATGCTCGTCAATGCCGTCGTGCTCTGTGGCTCCACGAAACGCCAAGGAGCTTCTTCGGGACGCTTCCTCTTCCCCTGTAACATACGTGTGAATAGCCAAGATTTAATTTTGCTTTAATCTAATAAAGTCGAAGCGGGACTTTTATTTTTCTGAAACAGCTTTCTAAGCTCTGCATCTTCCCCAGCTGGGAGGTTGGGGGTCGGGGGTGCCAAAGGGCGAGGTTCTGAAGGGCAGGAGACTTGGGAGAACGTAACCATAGAAAGGCCTGGGCGCGAGGGCTTCCTCGCAAAGCCAGCCTTGCCCTTCTTCCTGCGCCAGGCCAGGGGCCAGCACTGCATTCGCCTGTGTTTACAGCTTTGGCGCAAACGTAAGAAACGTGGCCGATATCTTCCTTGGCCAGGCGCGGCCGCCAACCCGGGAGCGAAGTTTGATTTTTTTCTTTGCGTTCCAAATGCATCAGGAATAGTCCCAGTTTGAGGACCCAAACCACTCTGCCTGGAGCGGCAGACTCCTCACACCTTCTGTCCCCGGATATCTCCCACCGCGTCCGCCCCGCAGTTCCCGAAGCAGCGTATGTTTTATACACCGCCTCTGAATCCGGAGGAGTCCACCCGCCGCATACTCGGGCGCCCAGGACCTATGATTCCGCTCATTCACAGGACTTTATTCAAGAGGTTCGTCCAGGAGTTTTAATTGTATCAGAACATAATGTGAAAGCAAAATTGAAATAAACGACTTCGTTTTAAGTCTGGAAGGCTGACCCAGTTGCTTCGGCAGCGGGGAGGTCGGGAGCCGGAGCCAGTGGGCGTCCTGGGGCGAAGGGCCGGGAGCTGGGAGCTGCAGCCGGGTGGTCCCCTGCAGTTGTGATTCCTTTCAGAGAAACTTTTTCCTGGCCCAATATTCAGGAATGAATTTTATTTCCTTTAGGGGCGTGGGGAGAAGGGAGAGTTGGTAATAGCACAATAAGCAACGTTTCTCGGATTTATCCCAGCGGCTGGTTCGAGTTAGAAATTCATGGAGCACGGGGCCTCTGTTGAAACCCAGGCCCATTTTTTCTCCACATGCAATCCGGTAAGCCGTGGAGCAGCTATAGCGGGAGCCCTTCCAACCCAGTGGCTCTGGGACCCGCAGAGATAGGTAGGGACTCGCGAGTGAGGAGTGGACCAGAGTACTTTTCTGTTTCTGCCCAACAGTTTCCATTCTACTCTGTCAGGCCCCAGGGAAGTGGGAATGAGAAGAAATAAGGGGCCTTAAAGGGATTTAAAGAAAAACTGTTTTAATAAAGAGACGCGCTTTTTCCGAAGTCTCCTGGTTGGGAAGGAGAGGTCGGAGACGGAGGCTTTGGCAGCGAAACTAGCTCCACTCAGCAGCTCTGCCATTGCAGGGCCAGCCCTCCGGGCTTGTGGAGACCCTACAGTCAGTAGGGTGAGTGTAAGCTCGAGGCTCCAGGGCCGCAAAGGTTGGAGAGCCACTGCTCAAGGAAGCTGCCCCTGAACGCTTTGGCGCTCCCCGGGCTGCAGGTGGGTGGGTCAACTCTCTTTCTGAGGGTGAGAACCACCAGGGTTCTGGTTTCCGTGACTGCCTGTTCTGTGGGGCCACCAGGCTGTGTCCCGGTGGGGTGACTTTGGCAAGTCCGCTCTCAGGCACTAAATTTGCCCATTTATATAAAGACAGGGAGAAATCTAAACACCTCTCAGAGTTCCTCCTGCTCTGTGGATCTAGCCCTCCTCTGCTCCCAGACAGGGAGTCTGCAGATTCTTTTGCCTGGGTGAGTGAGTCCTGGCTGCAGCCTGTGCTTACCTGGCTGCCAAATGGCAGCTCCTGAGTGCTAGGCCTTGGGCTAAGGTGCAGGCCAGGGGAAGCCTGTGTCTCCCGGAACTGGGACTCACTCCTGAGCCCCAGCTCTGGAGCCTGGAAGGTGAGTACAGTGGGAGCAAATTGTCCCCATATTGGAAGAAGAGGGGTTGGTTTTTCTTTGACTCTGCTGTAGCTCAGCAGACCTCCTTCCTGGGAAAGGATTCCTGTCTCCCACAATGTCCGAACCTAGTATTGGAGAACTTTCTTAATTGGGCTCTAACCTCCCTCTTCTTTCTCCACCTGCTGACCCCTTCCCTTGCCATCTGATGATTCCACCTCCCATTGTTGTCTTTATGCCTCCACACCTGCTGTTCCTGATTGAAGCTGAAGCACCCCTTCTCTCCTCCAGTTTGCAAAGTCCTATCCTGCTGAGGACCCAAGAAGTCCAGCGGAAAGGCTGCCTCCTCTGGGAGGAGGTTCTATCCACACAATACAGGCATTGCTTCCCCGAGGTTCAACACCCCTTCCGCACCTTCCAACCAGGCCTTGTTTTGTGCTGGTTGGGAAGGGAGACATCTGGGGCTGAGCTTGCTCTTACTGTGTGGGTTCCATGGGGCAGAGACAGCCCACACAGCGCTTAGCCTGCTAACCTGGCATCCCCACCCCAGAGGGCCTGGGGAGATGTGGGGCTTCATGTCTCCCAAACTGCCCTTACTGTCAGGCCTGAGCCTGCCGGTGGCCTGAGTGGGGCTGTGGATAGCTCTCCCCAGGGACCTAGAGATTTGAGTCCTTAGGGTCCTGGCACATGTGGTTGGGCCACCTCCCTCACTTCTGGTGTGAAGGTGAGGTGAGTGTTACTTCTGCTAGAGGCAGGGGAGCCATCTTCTGAGCACTGGGCTTCAGCCGGAAGGGAACCAGAGACTTGAAGACTGAGAGAGATGGAAAAGGAGGGGCACTAGGTAGAGACTACCTTCCTTCTCCCAGCCAGAGGTTAGGGAGGGGACCCATTCGGAAACCCACACCTCACAGTGGCATCCTTTGATGCTTAGAATCCTTTGGGCCCTTCTGGATCTGGGCCCCGCCTCTTGCTTTCATCTAAAATAAACCCCTTCAGAACAAAGCCTGTAGGGGTTCCAAAGCCACCCCTCCATTCAGCCTTACCCTGGTCCCGAAGGCTCCTCCCCAGCCCAGGTCACCTTGGTCACCTCCTCCGGGAAGCCTTTCATGCCTTTCTTCTCCGGCCTCCCTCTTTGGAGTGTGGCCTCTTTACCATCCTGCCTCCTCCCTTCCCGCACCCCGCCAGTTCTTCCAGGGCAGAGGCTGTGTCTTATTCTGCGCAGCGTTTCTGGCACCCAGCCAGGCTTAAAGGTACGGTGAGTGGAACTCAGGGAGGCTTCTAGGACCCAATGAGCCCAGACCTGGCTTCTCCGCCCGGGTTCTCCACACCGCGCTAAGCGCCCCGGGAGCCGCACAGGCGAGGAGCCGAGGGTGATCGCTGTGGTCTCTGCTGGATTGCCCTGGGCCACGCGCTGGCCCCGCAGCTCGCCTGCTCCCCGGCCGCCGCTTCCACCATAAGCCGAGCTGGGAGCGCGCCTTTCAAGCTGCTCTGGAGCGCTAATGCTCAGAGACCGGGCGCATCCGCTTTTAATGAGAACATAATTACCCAGATGGAGAGGGAGCCTCACCCCGCTCCTTAATTGTTGCCTTGAATGGGGTGGTAGTGGGGGATAGTGCGGGGCGGAGGGAAGGCGTGGGACCTCCCACAGGTTTCAGGTTGGGTCCTGCGGCGGGGCGGACTCAGTGGAAGGCGAAAGACCCTGAACTGCGGACGTGTGCGCTGCACTTGGCCTCTGGCTTCATATGAGACCTTAGAATACTCTCCCCGAATCCCAGCTTTACTGTTTTCAACTCACAAATGCGAGAGATGGGCTAGAAGACGTCTAGTGCTACTTCCAGGCGGTCTTACTTTTATGATCAGTGTGGGTGAGTTTAAGGCTTCATCTTGGTGTCCAGCCACCTGTCTCCCGCAGGTGCTGGGCCTAATCACCTCAACAGGCTTTCAAACAAAACATTGAAACCTAATACTGATTCTGGGTGGGGAAGTGGGCGGGGAGGGGGGGCAGTGGTGCCCCGGAACCGAAGCTCAGGCACAGCTCCCTGTGAGCTAATTCCACGGAGAAAAAAACAAAACAAGAAAACAAAAAACAAACAAACAAAAAAGGCGGGGGTTGGGGTGGGATTGCCCAGGGACGTTTACAAAGATCTCTCAATCTCTTTGCATAGCGGATACATACACACTCCTGGAGAGCCTTAGCGTCCTCGCATTTCAAATGGGAACAATAATGCCTTCACAACTAGGTAGTTGTGAAGACTATGCTAAAAGGTCCAGAAAGTGCTCACCACTGCCTGACACATAGTAGGTGCTGAATACCGAGCAATACCAAGGAGCGATCAACACCTGGCATATCCCACAATCATAGAAACAGGATATAGGGGAACATCTGGGTAATCCCAGCGACATCAAACAGATGTGAAAACTGAAATCAGAGAGCAAGTGAACCTGAATGGTGGATGTAGGAAAAGGACCCTGTGTTCTTTCTTGTTCCTGCACACTGATCCCATCCTTACCCACATCAACCACAAGCATAGGAGATTTTACCCCCTAAATATATTTCCTCTTCATCCCTTTGCTTGTATATTTGCATCGACCGCTGTGGATGAATGTTCTCTGCGTGTCTGTAGGCTCTCCCACCAGACCAAGAGCTCTGTTGGCATGTCTGTGTCCCTTCAGAGGGTGAGCCCTTCAGGCTGAGAACTGTGTCTTCTCCATCTTGCCTGGTCCTGTGCTACCTACACAGTGCCTGGCACAGAGCAGGTGGCCTGTGATCATGTCATGAGCTAACCCAAACTGTGTCTGGCACAGTTGCAGGATATGGACACAGCCAATGAAAGTGCCCTTCAGGGGACTTCCTGGACCTCTCAGTCCCTCCTGTCTCCCCACCCCCTATATCACTAACAGGAACAATGCTGAAATGGAAGTGCTCCCAGATCCTGGGCAGAGACGGAAACCTTTCTAGGTACCTGCACTTGCTTTTATCTCTTCTTCCCATTTCAGTCTGAGCCCAGCCTGTCCCCAGCAAGTCCCAGCTGTGATCCTGAGAAGGCAGTAAGCAGGGACAATGAGAAAGAGGCCAGAATCAGATGTATGGGCTGGTGTTTGGATTTATTGCTAGGTCTTCTCACTGGAAAAATGATTTGCTGTGCATAGATGAGGCTGCCTGCACTTCAGGAGGCAGCAAGGAAACACAACGCTGCTGATGTCAGGAAGGAGAGCCTCGTGATTCTAAGCAGAGGCCTTCTGGTTGTGTGGCCACAGCACAGAGCCTAGGGAGATCTTTGTTCATCTTGCTAAGCTCCAAAGACTTCAAGGAAGGGGTGTAGGGTGAGGGATCAGGGTATCTCATCTAAGCAGACTCCAACCTGACCTCAGTGCTCTATTTGAGCACATTCCTATACCCTATACCTCATTGGCAAAGCCCTCCCTGACCCCTACTCATCAGCTTGTCATCTGCTGACCACCTGAACTCTCCTATTCAGATCATGCCCTGACCACATCTTTGCTGCATGCTAAGCTCCAAGAGGATCAGGCCCTTATCTGCAGGCTCCCTGCAGTGTGCCCACAGTATTGACACAGTGCCAGGGGTAGTCAATACTCTTTCAGTGTTCCTTGAATGCATGAGAAAATGAACATATGACTGTGTAGACAGATGGATAGAGGGCTTACTGGTTGCATTGTGAATGCATCTCCCTGGCCCACCAGACTGGGAACTCCACAAAGGTATCTGTCTTCTCTGCCTTGTTTATAACTGTGTCCTCAGTGCCTAGCACAGTGGTGGAATACAGTCAGCATGCAAAGCGTTTCTTCAATGAATGAAGAATTACCTTTATAATACTTTGGAAGTGGGATTCATGGGACTATGAGATTCTAGGGTGTAGGCTTGGCACTGTGCTCCTCTCTAAATCTTCACTGTTCCCCTGAATGTTTATTTTGGAATGGAATTGCATTGTACCTGTTGTCTGGAGTCAACTCTATAGCATGAGTTGTTTTTGTATGCTGTTTGTCCCCATGCCCAACATACTGTGGGCACCTTAGAGGGCAGGGGCCATATTTTATTTTCCTTAAAGGAGAGGGATACTCTTCTTTCCCCACCAGCATTTAATAATGGGATTCGGTATTGGTTGATTGGTTGTTTAATCCAGGATCAAGCCATTCAGCCTGTGGCAATGAATGGGCATTGACACCTTAGTGATAGTGGTAGGTAACAAAGATCAGAAGGTGCTAACCAACAGGCTTTCCCATGGTACTGGCACACTGGTCAGATGTAAAAAGTACATACAGGGTCTTGACCAATGAGGGGGCTGGTAATTCCTTGTTCATGGATGGCCATAAGGTCACTGGGGTTTTGTTCTAGCTGGAAACAGAATGAACTCTGAAATCCCCTCATAGCTTTGGGTTCTGCTTCAGATCATGGAGTTGGAGTGGGCTCTGCTGGTTTCTTCTAAATAAAATCAAAGACTCCCCCAACCCCCTACATTTCTCAGACCCAGTGTCCAGCTGGGAGTTCAGCCTGACAAAGGGTCTTTGGAATGCTCTGCTAGCAGCAGCAACCTGCTTACTCAAGTGAGGCTCAAGAGCCTTTTCTTCCATCATCAGAAATTACTGCACACTTTCAGGGAAACTTTCAAAGACGGAAGAGGAAATTACTAACAAAGGAGAGGCAACTGGACATTTTCTTCCTCCTCATTTAAAAGGAAGCTGTGTGCTCTGCCCAGATCTTGTATTGGAAAGACTCTCCTTTGTATTCTGAGAGACTCAGAAATAAACTCCCCAATGTGTACTTCTGCTGAGAAGTTCAGATGATTTTATAATGACTGAGTGGCTCCAAATACGGCATTAAAATGCAGCTGATGAGGAGCCTGCTATTTTACTAACTCATCTTGATCAAAGTTGGTCAATTTAGGTCTCAGCAAATGTTCCAAATGCTCTCTCTCTTTCTCTCTTTTTGGAGTTCATTTCAGGTAGATGGATTATTTACTTATTCTGAAGGTGCTGAGGGAGAGAGCATGTTAGCAATACCAATTGAGCTGTGGGTGCAAACTCACAGCTCATCCTCATGTGGCATCTGGGTGTCTGATGCATTTTCTTCCTCCCCTTCTGGGCTTTTGATGCTTCCCAAGTGGGGACTTATTTGGCAGGTTCACTAGCATGTGGGCCTCAATAACCTCCTGCATCAAATTGAGTGACAGTGGTGCTCTTTGAGACTGTGAAGCTTGCAGCTGTTTTCCTTGATTGCCTAAATATGTCCCTGTCTCTGTCATGAAAAGTTGGGATCCAGACTGAGAGCAGAAACAAGTCTGTTCCCCGAAGAGTGACACAGCCTCTAGGGTCCCATGCTAACTCGAAGTTTATGCAATGCAAGACTCCGCAGACAGCAATGAGGGTCTTTGTGTCTGCGTTTCCAGCTTAAAGTTATCACCAGAATCCTGCCTTGTAGCCCCAACCCACAGAAAAAGCCATTGATGGCTAGCTGTTAGAGATCTGATGGGAGTCTTCTTTGGTTTTGTTTTTTTTGGGGGGGGTGGTAATTGGGGAGGGTGGGGGGGGTGGAGTCTAGTTCTATTGCCCACTGGAGTGCAGTGTCTTGATCTCGGCTCACTGCAGCCTCTGCCTGTAGGTTCCAATGACCTTCCTGCCTCAGCCTCCCCAGTAGCTGGGACTACAGTCATGTGCCACCATGCCTGGCTACTTTTTTTTTTTTTTTTTTTTTTTTGAGTACAGATGGGGTTTCACCGTGTTGGCCAGGCTAGTCTCAAACTCCTGACCTCAAGCAATCTACCTGCCTCAAAGTGCTGGGATTACATGCGTGAGCCTGGCTGTGAGTCTTTTTTGGACTCTTCTTACATTTTTTTCCTCACTTGCCAGAGTAAGCTTCTCAAAATGTAAACTAAGCCAAGTGACTCTTCTGCTTAAAACTATCCAATGTGAACCAAAACTTCTTAGAGTAGCCTCCAAGCCTTCCATGATGGGGCCTCTGCTGACTTCTGAGACCTCATCCTCTATTGTTTTTCTCTATTGCAAAGTAGCTCATTCTGGATTTCTGTTAGTTTCTAGAATATGCCAAGCTGTGTCCTGTCCCAGAATCTTTTCACCTGTCGATCCTTTATGGGCAAGGGATATTCTTCCATCTCCCACTTATTGCTGTGGCCATTTCCTTCTCTACTTTTGTATCTGAGCTAAAAAGTCACCTTTGCAGTGAGGGGCCATCCTGATCACTCTGTCTAATATTGAGACACCTCTTCTTCTACCAACTGAGCTCTATCGTACTGCCTTGCTTTATTTTCCTTATAGCAGTCATGACCCTGGAAATAGCTCATTTATCTGTTCACTTGTTTCCTGCCTCTCTCCCTCTCTGGAGATAGGAACCTTGCTGTCTTGTGCCTTGCTTTATTCCCAGTGACTGGAAGAGAGCCTAGAATAGTAGGGGCTTGATTCATGTATGAATGATGGAATGGCAAACCAGCCATCCAGTCCTGGTCCCCAGAGCTCAGGGTTTTTGCTCCATCAGAGCAGAGCCATCTCCTCATTAGTCCCTCTCCTCAGGAGCTCAGGAGAAGCTGAGGTCCATGGCAGCCATTAAACATGTCACCCACCAGAAACCATCTTCATATTGAGGGGAAGTGCACCGGGAGCTGTGAGCTCAAGGATGGAACTGGAAAACTGGTCTCTTAGCCACATGCCCAATAAATGGGCCTTTTCCTTGTTAATATCTGCTGTTAAAATTGCATAATTCAGCTCTAACATGTGATTGGGCTAGGAAAAACTGAAGTTAGCTGTGAATTATTGAATTTTTTCTTGCAGAAGTTATCCTGCAAGTAGGAAAGGAAACAGAGAACAAGGAGCACAGGGGCTTTGGTCTGGGGCAGAGGTGAAAAGCAGCCTGGATGTCATTCCTGAAGCTGTTGCTCAACACGGAGCAGAAGTGGGTGGTGAGGTGAGGACTCAAGGTTGAGAGAGAGGCCTGAGGGGTCATGCACGAGACAGAAGCAGCTTCGTGACTCTCCTCAAGATGGGAGAAGGGAACAATGGGGGCAGAAAAAGCAGCAAAGTGAGTCTAAAGCTGCTGAGAAAAGATGCTTATCCTCAGACTATAAAATATCCACCACAGAAATACCCAGGTGGCCTGGAGTTGCCAATCAAAACATTGGTTCAACAGTGCTGACCTCAGAATCGCTGCATGCCTGCCCAGCAGCAGCTCTGCTCTGCAGGTCCTGTAGAAAAACCAGGCAGGGAGCCTGCCTCACCCATGGTCCAGCAGAAGACAGTGTAGTACAGAGAAGGATAAGAAAGTAGGGTTAGGGGCTTGACTGTCTATTTCACTTGCATTAAGCCACTCCCACACCATAGTAAGTGCCTTACGGTCCAACTCAATTTTCATGACCTTTGGATTTCACCCCTGTTGTATGACAGAGTAGCAAGCACTGATTAAGATAACAGGCTTTGAAGCAGAGCTGGTTTTGAAGTCTGACTTTATAACTGTACTCAGGACTCTTCTGGTTTCAGATGACTGAAACTCAGCTCAAACTGGCTTTAGTACCACCCTCCCAAAATAATTTACTCGCTCCCAGAACCGAAAAATCCAAGGGGTGTTGAATTCAGGTATGGCTGAATCCAGGTGCTTAAATACATCATCAGAAATCAGCCCTTTTTCACACATGCAGGCCTATTTCTAGGTCCCTAATTGTGACAATTTGACTCCAGCAATAAGAAGCTCACATTCTCCTTGCCTAGTTTCCCCATTAGGAAAAGAGCACTTTTCTCCCCTACAGTGCCAGCAAAAATTCCATGGTTGATGGATATTCAACCAACTCTAAGTCATGTACATTCCCAGAACCAATCTCTATGGTCACAGAAAAAGAAATGAGCTAATTGGCCAAGCATGGAGCCAGGTGGGGGTGGAGATGGAGTTGGGAAGAGGTAGCCTTACACGGGAGCAGCTGTTACTAAAGAAGGGGGAATGCATGTGAGCTTGGCTACTTCCTGGCTGTGTGACTTTAGGTGGAGAGCTTAACATCTCTGGGCTTTGGTTTCCTCATCTGTTAAAATGAATTGAGCAGTAATGTCTAGTTCTATTAGGATTGATAAGTCATTACCTATGAAAATGGGAACTAGAATTTCCACAGGGGTTCAAAAGCAAATGTCTGTACTTTACTGAATGGTGTAACATAATTTTGAGCATGTCTTGGTCTTTGTTAGAATTGTGAGATGCCTTCTGAAGCATGCTCCAAAGGCTCTTCTTTGCTCACAGTTGTATGCCAGCTATGGCTGGATCTCATACCATTAGTCAGTTGGTATTTCTTTGCATTGCTCTGGAGCCAGCTGATAGTGAGATGGGCAGCTCTTTCCCAGAGTTAGTGCACAGTAAATAGTAGTTGTTATTACTGTTGCTCCCAAGGCAATTTTGCCAATGCTTATGCACCCTGGCATTGTTATTTAATTATATCACAAATGTGTCTTTTTTTCTGCAGAAGAGCCCAAGCTCCTTGTGGCCTAATAATGCTTATTCATGCATACAGATCATCTGGAGACCTCATTAAGAAGAGGATTCTCATTCCTTTGATATGGGCTAGGGTCGGAGATTTCCTGATACTAACAAGCTCCCAAGTTACGAGTTTGCACACCACACTTGAGTTGTGATGGCATAGGACCATATATAGACCATAGTTATTTCCAAATACCAATCCACAGATGAGTTATAGCAGACCTGGAAGGTTTTTTTTCCTTTTGGAAGATAATTTACTGGTGGCTCATATAACAGAAAAGTACGTATGAAAGACAAAGATCACTGTAGACATAACTTGATCACTCATGCCTGGTCTCTGTGTCTCATGCACTCAGTCTTCACTCCTCACAGTCACAATATAGCTGCAGAAGCTCCAACCCTTTCATTGTCTCTGCTTCAAATTCTCCATCTCAAAAGTCTTTGAAAAGTTCTCATGCTCATGCACCCTGGTATGGTTGCTTAATTATGTCACAATTGTGTCTTTTATCCACAGAAGAAAAGGAATCTTTTGTAGAAGAAATTGTGAATGAATCTCATGCCAATCTCTGAATCCATTTCTATGGAAAGGCAATGCAGGTTCAGATTGGTGGTCTAAGTCATATCCCCCTCATCAAGTTAGAGAGTGGAGTCCACTTCATTTAAGCCTCAAGGATTGTGTGTGTGTGTGTGTGTGTGTGTGTGTGTGTAGAAGGAGGAGGAGGAGGATTTCCAAATGAAAACTGAAAAATAGCACAGGAAGTTAAAGGACCACCCAGCCTCAATCCTGACCCTAGACTCTGATACCCAACTCTTCACTCCGCATATTCACTCACATGGCTAACATGTATCTCAGATATAACATGTTTAAAATGGAGCCCCTGGTCTTCTGTCTCCAAAGCTGCTCCTGTCAAAGTCTTTTCCTTCTCAGTTAATGGTAACTCCACATTTCTGGTAGCCCAGACCAAACACTCTGGCATCATCCTGAACTCCTCTTACTCTTTCATACTTGATATCCAATCCATCCCCAAAGTCATATCTGCTCTATGTTTAAAATAAACCCAAAAGTCAGCTGATCCAGGCCACCATCACCCTCCACTTGGACAATGGCAGTCCCTCATTTGTCTCCTGGCCTGCTGTCTTGCCCTACATCTATTCTCCCCACCGCAGCTACAGCATGTGAGTCAGATCATGGCACTCCTCTGCTAAACTTCTGAATGGGTTTCCTGCTCATTTACAATAAAATTTAAGCTATTTGTCATGGCCCTTTATGATCTGTCCCATATCCCACCTTACCTCACTAAATCTTTGGCCTCATCTACTCTTCACCCAGTAGCTTCACCCAGTAGCTTGTGTGAAGTTCACCTGCTGGTTCCTGCTCCTACTATTCTGATCCAGTACCTCCGGGCTGGGTCTGGACCCTCTGCAGTTTTATAAGTCCTGTGTGTGATTTTGATTTGCAGCCCGGTTTTGTAAACAAGTGCTCCCAACACCTGGCGTGGGTGATGGCATAGAGGTAGTGAATCAGCATCTGCTGAATCAGCATCTCATCTTTCCCTCTGATTGTGTGTGGTTTTCAGGGTGGAGTGGAATTTGGGAGGGAAATGGGGTTACTTATTATTTCCCATAGTGAAATTTGATTATACAAATGATGTTACTTCTGTAATACTGAGGAGTTCATCTGAGAAGTGTAATTAGCATCAGTGCATTTTGCAGGAGAAAGGGGCAACCTGCCTGTACTGGCTAACATGTTCACCTCTCCATAGGATGCCTGGGAGGCAGGCTATGTGGTTATTGCATCCTTCACTTTCTGCCTTAATGGTGACAGCCCATTGCTGCACACTGTGTTTCTGCCTGGCTTCTGCACGGATGAGGAAGGCGGCTTCACAAAGGCCCTTATACAAACTGTACCTGCTGGAGAGCCTGCCCACCTGACTCTTGTCATTTTGATTTGGCCCTTCACACTGCCAAAGCCACCTTGTCTGCTGTCCCTCCCTGCCAATGGCCACTCTTGGATCT
This sequence comes from Rhinopithecus bieti, assembly GCF_001698545.2. Lineage (NCBI taxonomy): Eukaryota > Metazoa > Chordata > Mammalia > Primates > Cercopithecidae > Rhinopithecus > Rhinopithecus bieti. Next base: position 822,117 of record NW_016808100.1, read on the forward strand.
GCTTGCCCCCTTGAATGTGAGCATCCACATTCTTGCCTTTCTCACACCTATTCCTGGGCTGTGCATCTCTGATCCCCCTCCTGGTCTAGGAGGCCCCTGTCCACTCTCCACCACCTCCTTGAGTTTCCCTGTGATAGGCACTGAGCTCCCTGCTGCCCTCTTTTTTTGTTAGAATGTTGGCTTAATTTCCAAGTGTAAGAAAACCTGCCATAGAACATCAAAGGCCGTAGTCCATGATTTGCGCCTCAACTGGGAGTTCTATGAGGACTCTAGTTGCAAAGAACAGAAATTGGCTATTTTAGGCAGAAAAGGAATTTCTTCCTATGCCCTCAGAAGGCACACAGCATTGAAGTGAAGGTTAAAGAAGTAGGCTCAGGAAAAGACAGGGAGCAGGAGGACAGCTCTAAGCTGGGGGTTCTAGGAGACAGGAACAGATGACAGTGTCTTTGGGATCCCACCTTCAGGATGCATCAACGATGTGATTTTTATTCTTGTGTCACTAGACTTAACATTTAATGTCCCTGGAGAGAGGACTCTTCATTTTTCACATGAGAAAACTGAGGCCCACACACACAAAAATAAATAACTTGCTGAAAGCTACACAGCTGATCAGGGCAGAGCTGGGATACCAACCCAGACAGCTTCAGCTAGGGGCAGACTGGGCATCTTGATTGTTCAAAGCTGTAGACAGCGGAGCCAAGTAAGCTCCTCTGGTTGAAGTGATGGCTGAAAATGTGGGCTTTTGAGGCATAGCCTGTCTGGGTTTGTATTCTGCCAGCTGCTCTGCCCTGATCAGCTGTGTAGCTTTCAGTAAGTTATTTACTCTTTTGTGTAGGCCTCAGTTTTCTCCTCTGAAAATGGAGATAATAATAATGACCACATCATCAGATGGTGGTAAGGCTTAATTAAAGGAATATGTGAGACACTTAAAACAGTGCAAGGCACACAGTAGGCACCCAGCAAATGTTAGTTATTATTCTTAATTTTTTTATTTCTGTAGGTTATTGGGGAACAGGTGGTGTTTGGTTACATGAGTAAGTGTTTTAGTGGCGATTTGTGAGATTTTGGTGCACCCATCCCCCGAGCAGTAAACACTGAACCCGATTTGTAGCCTTTTATCCCTCACTCCCTTCCCACCTTTTTCTCCTGTGCCCCCAAAGTCCATTGTGTCATTCTTATGCCTTTGCATCCTCATAGCTTAGCCCCTACTTATGAGTGAGAACATATGATGTTTGGTTTTCCATTTCTGGGTTACTTCAGTCAGAATAGTAGTCTTCAGTCTCATCCAGTTTGCTGTGAATGTCATTATTCATTCATTTTTATAGCTGAGTACTATTTCACTATATATATGTACCACAGTTTCTTTATCTGCTTGCTGTGTGATGGGCATTTGGGTCGGTTCCACATTTTTGCAATTGCAAATTGTGCTGCTATAAACATGTACATGCAAGTATTTTTTTTTTTTCATATAATGACTTCTTTTCCTCGGGTAGATACCCAACAGTGGGACTGCTGGATCAAACGGTAGTTCTACTTTTAGTTCTTTAAGAAATCTACACACTGTTTTCCACAGTGGTTGTACTAGTTTAGATTCCCATCAGCAGTGTAGAAACATTCCCTGTTCACCACATCCATGCCAACATCTACTATTGTTTGATTTTTTGATTATGGCCGTTCTTGCAAGAGTAAGTTGGCATCATATTGTGGTTTTGATTTGCATTTCCCTGATCATTAGTGATGTTGAGCATTTTTCATATTTTTTTTGGCCATTTGTAGTAAATGTTAGTTATTATTCATCAGACTAACGAAAGGTGTGCACATATGGTGATATGCTGGGTGGCCAATAAGGCAAGCGCTTTCTCCATGGGATTTGTGTATGTCTTGACTTCCACACCCTGGTTCTGTGGGGTTCGTTACCCTCTATCCCTGCATGAGTAGTGTTTGGTCAGGAGGAAGGAAGTCTCAGGACATACCTGGCCCATAGGTCCCGTGAACGAAGAGGGACAAGGCAGTATAAATACTGATCAGGAGCATGGGCTTTATAGGCTTCTAGGTCTTGTTCAAAGCTTGTCTCTGTTACAAACAGTTGTGTGACCTGGGCAAGTTGTAGAGTATTTCTGAGCCAGATATGAAGGAGGATAATAAAATCCTACTTGTCAGAGTTCTTAGGAGGACCCATGTTTTTATAGAAAAGCAGCCATTTTTAATGATTGCCATTCTAACGTCAGGAAACAACAGATGCTGGAGAGGATGTGGAGAAATAGGGGCACTTTTACACTGTTGGTGGGAGTGTAAATTAGTTCAGCCATTGTGGAAGACAGTGTGGTGATTCCTCAAGGATCTAGAACCAGAAATACCATTTGACCCAGCAATCCCATTACTGGGTATATACCCAAAGGATTGTAAATCATTCTACTATAAAGACACATGCACATGTGTGTTTATTGCAGCACTATTCACAATAGCAAAGACTTAGAACCAACCCAAATGTCCATCAATAATAGACTGGAAAAAGAAAATGTGGCACATATATGCCATGGAATGCTATGCAGCCATAAAAAAGGATAGGTTCATGTCCTTTGTAGGGACATGAATGAAGCTGGAAACCATCATTCTCAGCAAACTATCACAAGAACACAAAACCAAACACCACCTGTTCTCACTTACAAGTGAGAGTTGAACAATGAGAACACATGGACACCGGGAGGGAAACATCACACACTGGGGCCTATTGGGGGGTGGGAGACTAGGGGAGGGATAACATTAAGAGAAATACCTAATTTAGGTGACGGGTTGATGGGTGCAGCAAACCACCATGACACATATATACCTAAGTAACAAAACTGCACGTTCTGCACATGCACTCTAGAATTTAAAGTATAATTGAAAAAAAGAAAGAAAAAAGGAACAAAAAAAGCGGCTATTGAACCCTTACAATGAGCTAGACATGGTTCCAGGGGCCTAGACTACAGCATGAACCAGACACAGTCCCTGCCCTCAAGCTAGTAGGTACTCCTTGATTCAATAATAATATTATTACATAATTGCAAAGAGTTATAAATACGATGGAGTAAATGCCTACATGAAGAGCAATGAGCTCTCAGGGAGTGTGACACTGAGCTGAGATTTGAAGTTAGGAATCAGCTAGGCCAAGATTGGGTGGGGAGAGAACATTCCAGGCAGAAAGAACAGCATGGGCAACACCCCTAGGGTGGAAAATATTGTGAATCTGTGGAAGCACTGGAAAGACTGAGGAACGGACAGTGTTGCCCCAAAAGTAAGGGTGGGATGGAGGTCAGGATGAGGCTGGAGAGCTGCAGGAGTCAGATCGTGGAAGTCCTGGCAGGCCAGGGTGAAGATTTAGGCCTTCATTCTGAGAGCAATGGGCCCCTGTGGGGAGATTTAAAGCAGAGGAATGCTACAATTGTCTGTACATCTATAGAACACCATAGGGGCTGTGGGGAAGGCGATGGCCTGGAAGGGAACAGGAATGGAAGCAGGCAGATGCTGGAGAGGCTGTGATGGTCACCAGGCTCAGGGATAAAGGCAGGTGGATTAGGGCTGTGACAGTGAGGTTAGAGAACACTAGATGGATTTGAGAGCTATCTAGGAGCTAAATCCTGAGGATTTAGTGATGGATTAGGATGCAGCACAGGGAGAGAGGCATGGGGCGTGGTCTTTGACTTCTCTGAGATTTCTGGTTATGTTATACACTACCACTCCTTGAGGGAAGAACGAAATGGTAGGGAGGGGTAGTGAGGTCAGTGAGGACATGTGGAATTCGAGGTTCCTTTGAGGTATTACATGTTAATGGCAAACAGACAGCAAGATATCAGGGTCTGGAGGCCAGAGGACAGGTCTGAGCTGAAGGAATAGACTTCAGCCTCACCAGCGTTAAAGTGGGTCAAGAAGCCTTGGCAGAGATGAGCTGGCTGAGGGGGACACCAAGACAGTTGGGTCTTAGCCCGTGTTGTCGTGTTACAAAGACTTCAGTGGTTGCTCTGTGTGTGTGTGTGCATGTGTGTATGTGTGTTTGTGTGTCTGTGTATGTATGTGTGTCTGTGTGTATATGTGTGCATGTGTGTGTATGCATGTGTATGTGTGTATGTATATGTGTGTGTGTGTATATGTATATATCTGTGTATGTGCATGTGTGTGTATGTGTTGTGTGTGTGTGTGTATATGTGTGTTCCTGTAGCCAAGTCTATCCTCTTGAGACTGCTGCTATGATTGGCTTCTGATAGAGGATTGGGACTAGTTTATTTCATTAGCCTCTCTGGTCACCTAATGAAGGTCAAGGGCCTACAGTACAGTGGGGTGGGGTGGGGAGAGAAGACAGGGGAAGACTGAGGCACAGAGGTGATCTTATTAAGCTCCTCTCACCTGCACCTCCACACACAAACAATTCAGGCCTGACACTGATTGAACTTAATTTCTTTCTTTCTAATGCCTTCCCTGGAAGAATTACGAGCCCCTCTTCCCTGATAGCACCAGGGGGAGGATGATATTGGCGATGGCATAAAAGCTGAGGAGAGAGAGAAGAGCAAAAGATGGAGCATTTCTCCTGAGCAGAGTCCTGGAGCACCAGCCACCCTCTGAGCAAGACAGACAGAAACCAAGGGCTTTAAAAATAGAACCTCTTAACTGCTTCAGGTGGGGAAAACAATCCCAACTAAAGCTGGCATTCCTTATTCTAAGCAACTGATCACCACTGAGGCAGAGAGGGTCCCTGAGCCCCAGAGAGGAGGTGGAAAGCAGTTGGACAAAAGGGGAGGGAGCTTAACTGGATTCTGGTCCTGAAGCTTCATCTTGGAATGGGCCAAAGTGACCCTGGCCTCTGAAGGGAAGGTATCAGTCCACATGGGACACCCGAGTCCCCTAATGGAGACAGCAGTGTCTTTGGAGTTGGTGACAGGAAGTAGGAAGGGCTATTTCAGGAACAGACCAGGACATCTGCAAGCAAGCACAGGTTGTTGTCTTCAAAGCAGTTCTCAGAAAATGCAATCCCTTTTTCTCAAACAGTGGCAGGGATGGTGCTGTGGCAGAGGTTTAGGAGCTGCTGGGGATATTTATGTGCAAATGTGGTCAGTGCCACAGTAGACAGAGGTGCCAAGTCCCACAGGATCTCAGGGGAGGCAGAGGATTTCAGGAAGGAAGTAATTTTGTTTTCAATAGACTATATTTTTTAGAACAGTTGTAGGTTTACAGAAAAATTGAGAAGATAACACAGAAAGTTTCCATATAGAAACACAGAGAGTATCCCTCTCACCCAGCTTCCCCTGTTATTAACATCTAACATTAGTATGGCACATTTACTGCAATTAATTAGCCAATTTTAATAATCATAAATTATGATTAAAGTCCATGCTTTTCAGGTTTCCTTAGTTTTATCTAATGTCTTTTCTGTTCCAGGATCCCATCCAGGACACTAGATTATATTTAGTGAGCACATCTCCTTAAGCTCCTCTTGGCTGTAATTGTTTCTCAGAACTTCCCTTTGGATGACCTTGACAGTTCCAAGGAGTACTGGCAAGTGTTTTGTAGGATACACCTCTGTGAGAATTTATCTAATATTTTTCTCATGATTATAGATGAGTTACAAACTTTTGGGAGGAAGACCGCAAAAGTAAAGTGCTTTTTCAACACATCTATTAATGGTGCATGCTATCAGCGTGACTTATCACTGTTGATACTGACCTTTGTCACCTAGATAGGTAGTGTTTTTCAGATTTCTCCACTGTAAAGTTAATCTCCACCTCCTTCCCTCCTTTCTATACTGTATTCTTTGGCAGGGAGTCACTATGTCCAGCATATATTTAAGGAGTGAAGAACTATTCTTCCTCTTGTTGAAAGCCAAGAACATAAATTATTTTGAATTCTCTTGCAAGAAAGATTTGTCTCTTCCCTTTATTCAATCATTTATTTATATCGGTATGGATTCATGGATATTTATTTTATACATTAGATTATAAGGCAGTACTTTTTAATTTCATTGCTCAAATTCTTCTAGTTTGGGGCATTAGGAATTCTTTCAGTTAGCTGCTGTGTCCACTTAATATACCCCTTTCAATGTATTTTTATTTTTTTAAATTCCTCACTTTTTGGCACTTCAAGACACTCCAGGATTATTTTAAACATTTCCTCCTCCCATCCTAGAATCAGCCATTTCTCGGAGGAGCCCTGGTTTCTTTTTCTTTTTCTTTTTTTTTTTTTGGTATTAGAAACCAAGATCTGGGCATTGGGTATTTTCTTTTTTTTTTTTTTGAATTAGATTTATCTATATTTCAAAAGAAATTTTCAATTAAATGTTAAAAAAATTAGAGCATGTCATCTTGGAAAAGACATTATAAAATTATGAGGAAAACAGTCTTAATTAAGTACATACAGGTTATCCCCCCCATACTTTTAAAATTGTTGTTTTGGAACTAACTTGTCATTCCTTTGTGTTTGCGTACACACACACATTAGACAGAACACAGGGACTACACTAACACAAACACTGCCAATCAGAGCTCAAGGTAAATGTACTATAAATTATCTTTTCACTAGCTAATCTTAGATCTTTGGGTTCTTGGGAGTATGGTGGAATCACATTTATCAGAAGGTCTCAAGGGACACATAAAGCTTTCAAATACATGAGGATTTGGATAAGGAGGGAATCTGGCAAATAGGGCTTTGAACTTGGCAGTGCAGATTGCACCATCTACAGTACAAATTGACAAAGCATCCTTTCCATTGGTATTTTCATTGTCATGGGGTGTCATTGCTTGTAGGACCTCTTAGCTGACAGAGAAAGAAAATGCATGTGTATATTAACCCTTGTATATACATATATTAATAAGTATTTCTGTGCCTAAATATCTGTATTCATACTAGGCTAAAGATGAGTTCATACTGATGTCTCTTGCCACATGGATCATTCTAGCCTCCTCCCCTTGCTTTTCTGTAAATTCTCACTCTAACAGCAAGAAACCTAGCTCCAACCATCCACCATTTATTTACTTAACTGTTCAGTTCTGGTATACATGAATAGTGGTTCCAGAATTGTTAACCTGTACTGTAGGAAATAACTTTTTCAAATACAGTGCAAAGCTTATGTGAAGTTCCTTTTGCCCTTAGTCTTACAGACTCTGCTCATTTCCAAGATTACTTAGGTCAGCACCTTTACTCCCACTCCTTTTACTGAGATTACTTCATACACTTATATTGTACATAAGATTCTCTTGTCACATTTGCATTCTTTCCAGGGATTCTCAAAACTCCTAATTTTCAAAAATGTGCATACATCGAGGAACAGTCCTACCAACGGTGTACAAGGGTTCTCTTTTCTCTACATCTTTGCTAACACTGGTTATCTTTTGTCCTTTTGATAATAGCCATTCTAAGATATGAGGTGATATCTTGTGGTTTTGATTTGCATTTTCTCGATGATTAGTGACATCGAGCACCTTTTCAGACACCTGATGGCCATTTGTATGCCCTCATTTGAGAAATGTTCATTTAGATCTTTTATAATTGAGTTATTTATTTTCTTGCTTTGGAGTTCTTTGAGTTTCTTATGTATTTTGAATATTAACCTCTTATCAGATGTATGGCTTGCAAATATTTTCTCTCATTCTGTAGGTTGTCTCTTAACTGTTGATTATTTTCTTTGCTGTGCAGAAGCATTTTAGTTTGATGCAATCCCATTTGTCTATGTTTGCTTTTGCTACTTGTGCTATTTGGGCTATGCTTCAAAGAATAATTGCCCAGACCAATGTCTTAGTGCCTTTGCCTATGTTTTCTTCTGGTGATTTTATAATTTCAGGTCTTATATTTAAGTCTTCAATCCATTTTGAATTGATTTTTGTATGTGCTGTGAGATAAGGGCCCAATTTCATTCTTTTACATGTAGGTATTCAGTTTTTTCAGGATCATTTATTGGAGAAATGATCATTTTCCTATTGTGTGTTCTTGGCACCCTTTTAGAAGATCAGTTAATCATAAATGTGTAGATTTATCTCTGGGCTTTCTATTCTGTTCTATTTGTCTATGTATCTGATTTGATTACTATAGCTTTGTAGTATATTTTGAAGTTAGATAATATGATACCTCCAATGTTGTTTTGTTCTTGCCCGAGATTACTTTGGCTATTTGGAAAATTTTTTAGTTTCATATGAATTTTAGGATCGTTCTTTCTACCTCTATGAAAAATGTCATTGAAATTTTGGTAGGAATTGCATTAAATCTGTAGATTACTTTGGGTTGTATGGACATTTTAACAATATTAATTCTTTCAATCTATGAACACAGGATATTGTTCTATTTGTGTGTTCTTCAGTTTCTTTCATCACTGTCTGATAGTTTTCAGTGTAGAGATTTTTCACCTCCTGGGTTAAATTTATTCCTAAGTATTTTATTGTTTTGTAAGCTATTCCAAATGGGATTTTCTTTATTTATTTTTCAGCTAGTTTATTATATGTGGAGAAATACAACTGGTTTTTGTGTGTCGATTTTGTATCTTGCTACTTTACTGAATTCATTTATTAGTTCTAACCGTATTTTAGTGGATCTTTAGGGTTTTCCCTATATAAGATCATGTCATCTGCAAACAGTAGACAATTTTACTTCTTTCTTTCTGATTTGGATGCTTTTTATTTCTTTTTCTTGTCTGATTACTCTGGGTAAGAAATCCAGCACTATATTGCATAGAAGTGGTGAGAGTGGGCATCCTTGCCTTGTTCCTCATCTTACAGGAAAAGCTTTCAGCTTTTCACCACTGAGTATGATGTTAGCTGTGGCTTGTCATATATGGTCTTCATTGTGTTGAAGTGCATTTCTTCTATTCCTAATCTTCTCAGAGTTTTTATCATCAAAGGATGTTGGATTTTGTCAAATGATTTTCTGCATCTGCTGGGGTGATCGTGATTTTTGTCCTTCATTCTGTTAATGTGTTGTATCCCATTTATTGATTTACACATGTTGCACCATCCTTGCATACCAGGGATAAATCTCACTTGATCATGGTGAGTGATCCATTTAATGTGCTGTTGCATTCTGTTTGCTGTTATTTTGTTAAAAACATTTGCATCTATGTTCATTAGGGACATTGGCCTGTAATTTTCTTTTCTTGTGGTGTCTTTGTCTGGCTTTGGTATCATTTGGTACCCATTTTTGTACCCATTTACCTTTTAAAAAGTGACTTGAAAGCATTATTTCATTTTTGACAAATAACAATTGTGTATTTATGAAGTACAATGCTGTATTTCAATACATGTATACATTGTGGAAAGATCAAATCAAGCTGATCATCATATCAATCACCTCAAATAGTTATTTCTTTGTGTTGAGAATATTTAAAATTATATCTTTTAGCTATTGGGATACACAATACATTATAATTTTACTTTTAATCTACATTTGTGTTTTGGTTTGGTTTTCTTTTTTAAAGGAAGTTCAGCTTCAGCTTTGACATTTCCATCTTTTAATTGGTGTACTTAAAACAGTCATATTTGAAGTATCTATTGATATCTGTCTACTTAGTAAATGGTTTTTATTCATTGTACTTGTTCTTTTTTTCCTTCTCTGGTTTTAATTCACATGATATATTATTTTATTTTCTCTCCTCTTTTTTCATAGCAAGTAAACTTCTTTTTCAAATTTTTTAGTGGTTGTACTAGAGTTTGCAATATATCTTCACAAATAATCTAAGTGCACTTTTCACAGGTAGTACAGGTACTTTATAATAGAATTTGCCCAATTCCTCCCACCTATCTCTTATAAAATTGCTGTGATTAATTTCAATTATTTATATGTTATAATCACATAGTACATTGTTACTATTATTGCTTTGAGTAAACATTTATTAGATTAAGAATAAGAAAATAAAAGATTTTATTTTATTTTATTTATGCCTTTTCTGATACTTTTCCTTTTATTATGTACATCTGCATTTCTGACCTATATACTATTCCTTCTTTCTGAAGAATCTCTCCTAGCATCTCTTATGGGGCATGTCTGGTGGTCATGAATTTCCTGTTTTTGTTTGTCTGCCAAAGTCTCCATTTTTCTCTTCACTCTTGGAGGATTATTTTGCTGGATGTAGAAGTCTAGGCTGGTGTTTTTTGTTTTGTTTTGTTTTGTTTTCAACACTTTAAATATTTTACTCCACTCTCTTGTTGCTTGCATAGTTTCTGATGAGAAGTTCACTGTAATTCTTATCTTTGCTCCTCTATAGGTAGGGGCAAAGGTGTTTGTCTTTCTTTGGCTTCTCTCAAGAGTTTCTTGTTGTCTTTTTCTGTTTTTTTTTTCTGAAGTTTGAATATGATATTCCTAGGTGTAGAAGGTTTAGCATTTATCCTGCATGATGTTCCTCTGAGCTTCCAAGACCTATAGTTTGGTGCGTGTCATTAATTTTGGAAAGTTCTTGGTGGTTATTACTTTAGGTATTTTTCTGCTCCATCCTCTTTGCTCCTTCTAAGTTGAATTATGTTAAAACTTTTGAAATTGTTTCACAGTTTTGGGGTATTCTATTCTGTTTTTTCCCCTTTGTTTTTGCTCTTTGTATTCTAATCTGTAAAACTTCTATGGACACATCTTCAAACTAGTGAATTCTTTCCTCTTCCATGTCCAGTCTGCTGATGAGCCCATTAAAGGCATTCCTTGTTTCTATTACAGAGGTTTTGATTTCTAGCATCTCCTTTTGATTTCTTCTAAGAGTTGTCATCTCTCTGTTTATATTCCTTATCTGTTCTTATATGTTACCTACTTTTTTATGAGTGGTCTTAATGTATTAATTGTAGTTATTTAAAATCTCTTATCTGATAATTCCAAAATCTGTGTCATGTCTAAGTCTCATACTAATGCTTGATTTATCTCTTCAGAATGTGTTTTTTCTGTCTTTTACCATGTCTTATAATTTTTTGTTGAAAGTCAGATATGATATCTAGGGAAATAGGAACCGAGATGTAAGTAGGCCTTTAGTGTAAAGTTTTATATTAATCTGGCTAAGTATTGGTGTATGTTTAATGTTTTCTGTAGCCATAAGTGTTAGGGACTTCAAATTCCTCTTGTATCCTTGTGGGATTTTTTTTTTTTTTTTTGGTCTCTCCTGTTTTTGAGTTTTCCTAAAATTTACTTCTTAAATAAGCAGAATCTGAGCCTTGCAGCTCTTTCAGCTATATTCCACTGCTATTATACTGCCACTCTGTTATTGTGGTAGTATGGTGTGGATAAGGGGAGGGATTCTATAATCTTATGATTAAATCTTAGTTTTTTAGTGGGCCTTGGATCCTGGGCTGTGACCTTCACAAGTATTTCTTATCGCAACTCCTTCCTCAACACTTAGGTGAGACAGGAAGGCTAGACGGGGCTGAGATTGGGTAATTGCTCTTCTATTTATGTGAGACAAGGTTCTAGTAAAGTATTTTCACTGGAGAGTAGGCTTTTGCCATAGAGGGTAGAGTGAGCATATTTCAAAATGGTTAATTTCTACCCTCCCCTACCCACCCCGCCAGAAACACAGGGACTTTTTTTTTTGGCTCTTCACATGAGAATCTGGTGGGGTTCCTGGAGGTAAAACCCAAGAAAGTGTGGGAGTATTTCTGGGACTATGGACCCCATGATTTTCTCAATCTTAAGCTAGTCCCTACTCAACCTCCAGCAATTCACCAAAGCTACAATTTAAGTGTCCTACTAGTTTATACGCCAGTGGCTTCTGCTCCAAGTAAGCTGATCTTGACTGTTTCTCTGTATTTGCTTGACTCTTCAGATTTCTGCCCTGCAGCCTTAATTCTCCAATAAGTTCAAGAAAAGCCATTAATTTTTGGTTTGCTAGCCTTTTTGTTGTTGTAAGGATGAGAATGATGACTTCCAAGCCCTTTATATGTAAGAACTAAAACCAAAAGTCCAGGAGGTGACTTTGAGCTGGGTCCTGAAGGATGAAAATGACTTCTCCAAAAGAAAAGATCACCCTCACCACCCCTTGGGGCCTGCCACCATCACGAAGGTGTCCAAAGCAATGGGGGGTGAGAACATTGGCAATGACCTTCGGGTCTCTGGCTCCCAGGCCTGATGTTTTTCCTTTTGGGTTTCCTCACCTCCAGAGGGTGATCCAGATCTCCCATCCAGACCGGTCTTCCTTGAACAATGTCTCTATTTTTCCTCTTCTGACTCTGAGGTTATCACTCAAGAATTTACCTGTGAAAGAGTCATGTCAGTGTGGACATTGGTTGTATTTTGACCATCCAACCATACATATGTTCTACCTTTTGTAGAAGCTCCCAATTTTCTATTAGTGATGGACCCCCATTCCTAGGCAACAATCTGTGTGCTTCAGATGAAACCAATTCCTTCTGTACATCCAGGCATGTGACTCTGGCCAGGCTAATCAAAGCCTTGATTTATCTGAACACAGTGATTGGTTCATAAATGTTCCTGTTATCCCACTGGGGCTGCTGAGATGTGACAGGAGCTAGTAGCAAGCATTGTGAGATCAGAAGGGAGGAGCTTGATGAGAATCACACTAATATGGAGGAAAATGACTTGAGTAATACTGAGGAAAACCATATCCTAGTGATATTGTTTAAGCTTCTGCTTCCAGCTATTCCTGAAAACTCTTCTACTCATGAACTTTTTACTTACAGGATCCTCATGTTACAGGATTCTCTTTTGTTCAGGTCATGCGGACTGGGTTTACTTTTGCTGTCTACCAAATAAAAGTTCTGAATGCAAGAGAAATCTGTGGTCAATAAACTCTATCATGCCAGAGAACAGAGAACAATGCCTAAATGCTGTAGATGACCCTTTAATGGAAGAATTTCAGACCTCATAAGGGGAGATACAATTCACCAAATATGTGCCCACTCCCTGGTGACTGTATCCCAGTATGTGGCACCAGGGTGTGTGCTTATTTGCCGAGGCTCTTTTTCCTTCTTCTTACCTGCCATTTACCCACATTTTCTCAGAAAGTTTTCTTAGTATCTGATTCTAGGTAGGCCATTCTTGCATGGGATTTTGAGGTTCTAAAATACTTTCTTGAGGATGATTCTGCCTTTTTCTGTCATTTTATACTCTCAGCTTCTTCAGACACTGATCCCCAGTTAGTGTGGGGTTTAGCCTACCTCTGCAGCTTTTCTTCTGAGGGAGCCAACCAGAGCCATTTATACTCACAGGACTGCCAGGGGCCCTGCAGTATGTGAAGCAATGGGATGGTGGGGGATCCTGCCTCATTCAAGTCAGATGATGAGAGGGGGATTGAGCGAGTGTACATACAGACTTTCAGAATTTCCTCTGGCAACTTGGAGATTGCTTAACCCAGGGTTTGGCAAACTTTGGGCCAAATCCAGCCTACTACCTATTTTTGTAAATGGCTGAAAAAAATTAAAAGAAGAATACTTTTTCATGACAGGTGATAATTATATGAAAATCAGTTTTCAGTGTTCATAAATAAAGTCACACAGTCATGCTTCAATAAGTATCATTAACATATTATCTATGCCTACTTTCATACTACAACAGCAAAGTCTCATGAGTAGTTGCAATAGAGACCATATGGCCTGCAAAACCAAGAATATTTACTATCAGGTTAGTTATAGAAAAAAATTTGCCAAATCTTGGTTAAATAAATGAACTATAGATACAAGTGACAACATGGATAAATCTCAAAAACATAATGTTGAACGGGCGGAGCAAGATGGCCGAATAGGAACAGGTCCAGTCTCCAAATCCCAGCGCAAGCGACACAGAAGACCGGTGATTTCTGCATTTTCAACTGAGGTACTGGGGTCATCTCACTAGGGAGTGCTGGACAATCGGTGCCGGTCAGCTGCTGCAGCCCGACCAGCGAGAGCTGAAGCAGGGCGAGGCATCGCCTCACCTGGGAAGTGCAAGGGGAAAGGGAATCCCTTTTCCTAGCCAGGGGAACTGAGACACACCACACCTGGAAAATCGGGTAACTCCCACCCCAATACTGCGCTTTAAGCAAACGGGCACACCAGGATATTATACCCACACCTGGCCGGGAGGGTCCCACGGCCATGGAGCCTCCCTCATTGCTAGCACAGCAGTCTGCATCTAACTGCAAGGCAGCAGCCAGGCTGGTGGAGGGGTGCCCGCCATTGCTGAGGCTTAAGTAGGTAAACAAAGCCGCTGGGAAGCTGGAACTGGGTGGAGCTCACAGCAGCTCAAGGAAACCTGCCTGTCTCTGTAGACTCCACCTCTGGGGACAGGGCACAGCTAAAAAACAACAACAAAAAAAGCAGCAGAAACCCGTGCAGATGCAAACGACTCTGTCTGACAGCTTTGAAGAGAGCAGTGGCTCTCCCAACATGGAGGTTGAGACCTGAGAATGGACAGACTGCCTGCTCAAGTGGGTCCCTGACCCCTGAGTAGCCTAACTGGGAGACATCCCCCACTAGGGGCAGTCTGACACCCCACACCTCACAGGGTGGAGTACACCCCTGAGAGGAAGCTTCCAAAGTAAGAATCAGACAGGTACACTCGCTGTTCAGCAATATTCTATCTTCTGCAACCTCTGCTGCTGATACCCAGGCAAACAGGGTCTGGAGTGGACCTCAAGCAATCTCCAACAGACCTGCAGCCTGAGG
>NW_016808100.1:839635-864681 GCF_001698545.2 Rhinopithecus bieti
GCACTATTCACAATAGCAAAGACTTGGAATCAACCCAAATGTCCATCTGTGACAGACTGGATTAAGAAAATGTGGCACATATACACCATGGAATATTATGCAGCCATAAAAAAGGATGAGTTTGCATCCTTTGTAGGGACATGGATGCAGCTGGAAACCATCATTCTTAGCAAACTATCACAAGAACAGAAAACCAAACACCGCATGTTCTCACTCACAGGTGGGAACTGAACAATGAGATCACTTGCACTCGGGAAGGGGAACATCACACATCGGGGCCTATCATGGGGAGGGGGGAGGGGGGAGGGATTGCATTGGGAGTTATACCTGATATAAATGACGAATTGATGGGTGCTGATGAGTTGATGGGTGCAGCACACCAACATGGCACAAGTATACATATGTAACAAACCTGCATGTTATGCACATGTACCCTAGAACTTAAAGTATAATAAAAAAACAAAAACAAAAAAAAAGTTGAATGATAAAATCAAGTTTCAAAATGAAGAGTATAATGATAGTATTTATGTAAGATTAAAAATATGTAATCTGATATTTTTTTATTTTTTATTTTTTGGGGTACATGGTAGGGTATATATTTGTGGGGTGCATGAGATGTTTTGATTCAGGCATGCAATGTAAAATAATCACATCAATGAGAATGGGGCATCCATCTCTTCAACCATTTATCCTTTGTGTTTCAAAAAATCCAATTACACTCTTTTAGTTATTTTAAAATGTACAACTAAGTTATTATTGACTATAGTTACCCAGTTATCTGATTGAATAGTATGTTGTATTCATTTTTTTCTATTGTTTTTGTATCCCTTAACCATTCCCACCTCACCCCAAATCCTCCACTACCCTTCCCAGCCTCTGGTAACCATCATTTTACTCTCTACTTCCATGAGTTCGATTTTTCTGATTTTTAGATTCCATAAATAAGTGAGAACATGCAATGTTGGTCTTTCTGTGCCTGGCTTATTTCACTTAACATAATGATCTTCACTTCCATCCATGTTATTGCAAATGTCAGGCTGTCATTCTTTTCTATGGCTGAATAGTACTCCATTGTGTGTATGTACCACATTTTCTTTATCCTTTCAGCTGTTAATGGACACTTAGATTACATCCGAATCTTAGCCATTGTGAACAGTGTTGTAACAAACATGGGAGTCCAGATTGATTTGAGATTATGTATGACAGATATATATGTCATATGACATATTAACATCATAAGAAGTATAGAAATATGAATAGGAATAATGCATACCAACTTTAAGGAGTAGTTGCCTCTGGGGAAGATAATGGGATCTGAAAGAATACAAAACCAGCCTAACATAGTTCTATGATATTTTATATCTTGAAAGAAATAAAGATTTGAAGCAAATATTGCAAAATACTAAGATTTGTTAAGCCAAAGGTAGATACATAAGTGTTTATTATGTTTAAATTTTTTATTCTGCAGGTTTGAAATATATTTTTAAAAATATTTTTAAGGAAAATATAGTGAACACATCAAACCTATAGCTTCATGGATACTACGAGGCAAGTAAAAGAGGGACTGGTTTAAAGTTAATACAATAAAAATATTTGGCATATGTAGTGAGCTGAATAGTGTTCTCTGAAAAGATATGTCCAAGTCCTAACCCCTAGGAGCTGTGAATATGACCTTATATGGAAATGGGGTTTTTACAGTTGTAATTGGGTTAAACTCAAGATGATAAACTGGATTTAGGGTGGGCCCCAACTCCAATGACTTGTGTTCTTATAAGAGGAGGAGAGGACGCAGAAACACATGGGGAGGATTATGGGCTCTGTGCCAGTTACTGTACGAGGCATTTTGAATACAGTCTCTTCTCTGGAAATCTGAATTAAATGGGTAATAACAGTAAACTATATAGTATAAGCTAAGCATAGTATATATGACATACAGAAGATTGGGCTCTTAATCCCATATGATTGACATCTTTATAAAAGAGGGCAAGGGACAGGGGAGACAAAGCTGTGAGAAGACGGGGACAGAGATTGAGCTGATGCTGCCACAAGCCAAGGAGCTCCAGGAACCTCCAGAAGCTGGAGGAGGCAAAGGAGGAATCTTCCCTTGAAACTTCGGAGAGTGCCTGGCCCTGCCAACACCTTGGTTTCAGCCTTCACGACTCCAGAACTGTGAGAGAATAAATTTTTGTTGTTTTAAGACACCTCAGGGATGGTAGTTTGCTACAGCAATTCTAGGAAACGAATCCAGGAGATAATAGTTCAATTGGCATATGAATGTGGCAAACATTCTGTAGCAAGTACTTTAGTGACCAAATTTTGGGAACACTGATTTATCCAGTGATTTTGTTTTAGCGATAAAAGAGGAGGCACTAAGATGAGCCTGGTGTAGGGGTACACAACTGGGTGGTAGCAGAACTAGGATTTCAGTTCATGAACAATGATCCGTTGATATGCTAATTTTTTTCTCTCTGCTGGATAAATGCATACCAGGTCTCCCACTGCTACCACCTCATAAAGTGGGGAGAAATTCCTTCATCAACACCCAAATTGCCCTCTAAATAGAGAGCATAGGTGCACTCCAGTGTCTCTCAGTGGCAACCTGACACCTACCATTCCACAAGAGCAGTTTTGCTGCCTGACAACTCTTTCCATTGCTACGTAAATGTGTCCTGGGCAGTGGATCAATCAACCACCCATCCACAGCAGGACATGGCATCAAACCTCTTCTCTCTGTCTGTCTTAGCTCAGGCTGCCACACAAAATACCACAGACTGGGTGGCTTAAAGAACAGAAATGTATTTCTTACAGTCTTGGAGGCCAGAAGTCAAGATCAAGGTGTCTGCAGATTAGGTTTCTTCTGAAGCCTCTCTCCTTGGCTTGCAGATGGTCACCTTCTTCCTGTGTCCTCACATGGCCTTTTCTCTGTGCATGCATGTGTCTTCTTCTTATAAGGCCATTAGTCCTATTAGATTAGGACTCAACCCTCGTAACCTCATTTAACCTTACTTACCTCCTCCAAAGCCCCATCTCCAAATACAGTCACATTGGGGATTATGTGTCCCCACGACCAAATTCAGTAAGAATTCTGGGGGGGGGACAAAATTCAGTGTATAACACCACCTTTCAGCCAGTTCCAGCAATTTCTCTTAATTCCAGATGGATTTTAATTGCCTTAGGGGCAATTAAATGATGATCAGAAGTTCTAGTGTTGAAAATGTTGCTCAGCAGACACTGGTTAAGCACCTTCTCTGTATCAGCTGCTGCACTCAGCCAGCAGAAAGAAATCCCAGCCTAGAGCACAAATGAAAGCAGGACTGGGAAGTTTGTTCTCATAGACCCTCCTCTTCCCTCTCAAGCCCGTTCCTCTCCTGTTGTCCTCTCATCATCCAGTATCTCCCATCCAGGCCTCCTGTCTCCCAAAAATACCCCTCTGCACTTAACTGATGCATCCTACAACTGCCCATCCGAGGCTGCCCTTAACGACCTATCCTTGGGGAAAGCAAGCTTGTAAACAAGTCCACACTGAAATATTAGTGATGGGTAACTGTTTAGGGAGCTCCTTCTCTCAGGGGCCCAGTTCAGGAGCCAAATGAACAAAACCCTCGTGGTGGAATTTGAGGTATTGAAGAGGGGCTGCTTCAAAGTCCTTTCTGTTGCTCTTCTCATTGCACCAAGAAGGTGTTATTCTTACTTGCAGATTCTGGAAGGGGTGGCTATTGGAGAGGAAGAAACATAGTTTAATAGAAGGTCACCAGTGAAGACCTGGGCCTTGGCCCGGCACGGTGGCTCATGCTTGTAATCCCAGCACTTTGGGAGGCTGAGGCAGGCGGATCACGAGTTCAGGAGTTTGAGACCAGGCTGGCCAACATGGTGAAACCCTGTCTCCACTAAAAATACAAAAATCAGCTGGGCATGGTGGCATGCACCTATAATCCCAGCTACTTGGGAGGCTGAGACAGGAGAATCACTTGAACCTGGGCGGCGGAGTTTGGAGTGAGCCGAGATCACGCCACTGCACTCTAGCCTGGGCAACAGAGAGAGAGACTCAAAAGAAAAAAAAAAGATAAAAAAAGACCTGGGCCTTAATGCTGATGTTGGCCCTGATGTGTTACATAATCTTGGGCAAATCCCTTCCCTTTTCCAGGCCTCAGTTTCCCTACTGGCACAGCTGAGAGGATAAGCCTCCAGGGACACTGAGAATGAATGCCGTAACAGGCAGACAAGTGTTTTAGATGGAAAATGCCATAAAATAAATTCAAGGTGTTATTGTTTTAAGGCATGAAATCAGAACTTATAAAATGAAGCATAAAAATGTCCTGATGGATATATTTTCATTCTGGAGAAAATTAATGGCTATATCTTGGGCTTGAATTTCTCATAGAGTCAATCTCAGGGTGTCAGAGTTAGAAAGTCCCTTAGAGAGATGAACTCCTACCCCTCCTGATGGGGAGTCTGAGGCTCAGATAAGGAAGGGACTTACTCAGGGTCACACAGGTTAGGGACTCGGTTGGGATTGGGACTGGTTAGTCCTGGTGCCTTCCTCTCCATTCCAATCGTTCTTTTCATGGAGATGGCAGAGAGTGGAAGGCCAAAACTTATGAACCACCTTTAAGTAATACTTAAGCCTTGTGAGACCACCTTAGCATTTGGGCACATCTCTCCCTGATGAAGGCTTCTAATTTGCAGGCCCAGTGGCCTCTCAGAGGAAATTTTTGCCGCAGTTGCTGACCTCAGCTTCTCAGGGCTATCGACTTCTCAGGGCTCGACCCAGAAATTCTGCTGCTGGTCTCTTTTCCCCCACTGGGATGGCTCCTGTACAGTTTGACTTGGTCTAGTTTGAGTGCGGAGGTAATTGCAATATATTGAGGTTTGGTATTGTAATAAAAATAGAGGCCATTACAACTACCATTTATGTCATTAGTATTTAGTGGTGGTGTGTTGCAGCTTTTTTACTGCTCATAAAACTGTCACTGCTTGCAGATATGTCACGGCGCTGATATAAATTTAAAGGGTTGGAAATCCATAAGTCATAAAAACTAGATAGTAAATAGGAACAGAACAGGATGGACAAGAACTGTTGCATTAGGCATGCAAATGCTTATGGATTTGCATGTCTAGTGCTTGTATTAGCATAATGAGAAGCACATTTACATTACAGATGGACTTGATTAACTAGGCCCTTGTAAATAAAGTCCACTCAGCCTCAATAGAGGGTTTTTGGGCACCAGAAGAGAAATTGTTACAAGACCCAAAGGGCAAGTAGAATCATTTCTTGATTCCCCTCTGGTGATATTGACTTAGAAGAAAAGTCTTCAGAATCACTGATGATATTCAGATGGGAATGGATTTGGACTCATTTGATGTAATCATAATGACTAATGTGTTGAGCACTTACTATGAACTAGCTACTATTTAGATATTCCACATATATTAGCTCACTTAATCCTTACAACAGCCCTATTATTATTCCACTTTTACAGGCTAAGGAAGCTAAGATGCAGAGAAAATAAGGGAATTTATCAAAGTCCAATTATCAAGGAGTGGCAGAACTAGGATACAAACCTGGGCAGCCTGGCCCCAAAGCTCACTGCTACACCAGCAACCTCTTATTCACACAGTCCATGTATGCATGCAGCTAATACTTATTAAACATTGCCTACATGCAGCCTTCATGCTACTGTCAAGGATATAAAGATAAGTAAGTTAAATGTTCTCTTCTTAAAAACCTCATGCAGTCAAGTGGAGAAATTGAGATGAAAGCAAAAATTCCCACCGTATACTCAGGGAGCTCAAGGAAAGACACTTAGCCTCTAGGAAAAGTGAGTCAAAGAAGACTACTCCAAAGGGATCCCCCTTAAACTGAGAATTGAAGGATACGTAGGAGCCAGCAGGTAAAAAATAAGAGAATTAGAACACTTGCTTAGGGAACAGCAAATGCAGAGTCATGGAAATGGAGCATTGAGTGTGTTCTCAGATCCCAATTCACTCCACACTGGAGCACAGTGTCCATGTAAATGAGAGGCAGGAGAATCAGGAGCTGGTCATGAGGACCTTGTAGGATGTGGGAAGCCTTGCAGGGGCCAACTGATCCTTTGGTCCTATGGCCTTCTCCAAACAGAAACCTCTTTCCAAATTAGGCACTCGGATTTGCAGCTCAAACACCAACTCTCTATTGCAAAATCCAGAACCAAATCCTACTGTAAAGCCCTGTACCTTTTTCACAGTTTCACAGATTCTAAACTCCAGAATTGGTGAGGGTATTGTGGCCATTCAGACCACCCTTGAAAGATGCATGAATCCTGCCATAAGCACCTCTTAACTGGTGAGTTGTTTAATTTCTGCCTGAGGACTCCCATCTAAAATTGGGCAGGAGGGGAATGTAAACTCATTCCTGGTAGCCCAGTTGAATGAGGGGTCCAAAGAATCCCGAATATTTCAGGGTGCCCTCCATCAAAATGCATATTTCCCACGAGCTCTCCTTTCACTAATAGCTCCTGACAGTAAATATGCTACTTGTTCCAGGTGTATTTGAATGGAAGCCTCCCATAAATGATTTTTTAAAATGGTCCCAGACAAAATATAGCAAACGACATGGGGGAATTCCTGAGAATCAACATCCACTCTGAATCACCCTAAGGAGTCAAGGCGGGCACAGTTTCTTTGTAGGTGCTTTGGTTCTCCTTTGTACCTCCAGATAACATGCAATGTAGATTGTTTTAGACTGAATCTTCAGTGGGGCCAGCAACACTGGTCATCTTCTCCACCATTTAGAACTTTTCATTTGTCTTGGTCATGGTTCTGGGGTCTTCAGCAGGCAGAAGTTGTCATCTTGAGGTGTGCAACAGGTGCCAGGTGAGGATGCTGATTCTGAGATTGAAAGCCTTATTGAGGGGGAGAAGGAAGGCATTTGGGAATAGTAAGCCATAATCCAGCATCAGAGAGAAATGTGACAGAAATTCCACAGTGGGGCTTCTAATAGAAAAAGCAGAAGATATGCTGGAGGATCCATGAATTACGGATTCATGCATCATGAAAAGGCTGGTCTGAATGGCCATGACATCCTGACGAATTCTGGGAATTAATGATGAATCTACAAAATGATGTTAAAAGCACAGGACTTTGGAATAGGCAGAAATTTGCAATACAGAATTGTTATCTAAAATGCAAATCATAATGCTTAATCTGGAAAGAGTCTTCTGTTTGGAGAGGACCATAGGTTGGCCCCTCCCACATGTCTTCCCACATCCTACAAGTACCTCCTGACTAGGTCCTGCTTCTCCTTCTGCTTCCCACCTCCCACCCATCCCCTCCCACTCACTCCTGGTGAACTCTGTCCAGAGTCCTGGTTTTCATTTTCTTCTTCAGTAAAGCCAATCGGGATAAAGCTTGCCATATTCTTGGCTGGTTCTGCCCTCAGTCAACCAGGAGCTGCTCAGAAATTCCTTTTCATAGCTGGTAGGAAAGCTGGTTTGGGGATCAAAAGCCTTAAGAAACAATTCTTGCCCAGCACTCTGGGCAGCACAGCCACTGGCTGCTAGAGTTGACTTCCTTGGGGTCTCAGGGCTTCCAAGCCTAAGTATCTGACAGCTGGATTTCCCAGCAGGAGAGCACTGTCTCCTTTCATCTGCTTCCTCCCTCTGCTCTGGGCCATAAGCACAGCTACAAAGCTGGACCTGTGTAGTGTGGACTTTGAGCTAGAACAGAGGTTGGGGGCTTCCTAGGTTCTCTGTTTCTTGAAGGTGCTGCACATGTGGTCAAGTTCATGACTGCACAGTGTGTGACAGTGTAACAGTGTGCCAGGTGACATTTTACTAGTGCACACATATATGTGCATGTTTATCTTTTGTGGGTGTATGTGCATTAGGCTGTAAGTACATGTCTCTCTATAGGGACGTATATCTTGCTGCATGTTTATGCGTGCATGTTAGTCTATGAATCTCTCTATAGATTTGTATATGTGCATATGGGTACTTAAGTCTGTGAACATGTGTTCCTATGTGTATTCTTGCATACCTGTGTGTGCACATGTGTCTGTGTATACACACATCTGGAAATGCTGACAAGCGTGCAGGAGGTGCTTGCGGCAGGACTAAGAGCTGACACTGTAATCTCTTCCTGGGAATTTCAGAGCCTCTGAGGACAAAATTCCCTGAGAGGAGGCAGAGGCCTGAGTTGCCAGCTAGACTATAAATCCTTTTTATGTTGCCCAAGGCCATTGTCCCAGACATTGGTCCTGGCCTGACAGTCTGGGAGATGGCAGGATCTGCAGGAAGAGGCCTGCCACCACAGAGCAGGCATATTAATCTGTTTTGTGTTGCTATAAAGGAATACCTGAGACTTGGTAATTTACAAATAAAAGAGGTTTATTTGGCTGTTGGTTCTGTGGGTTGTATAAGAAGTGCGGTGCTGGCATCTGCTTGGCTTTTGGTGAGGGCCTCAGGAAGCTTTTACTCATGGCCAAAGGGAAGCGAAGCTGGTGTGTCACATGGTAAGACAGAGAGCAAGAGAGGGAGGGGAGGGGGTGCCAGACTCTTTTAAACAACCAGCTCTCACGTGAACTAACTAAGGATGAACTCACTCATGTCTCTGGGGAGGACACCAAGCCATTCATGAGGGATCCAACCCCATGACCCAAGCACCACCCACCAGGCCCCACCTTCAGCACTGGGATCACATTTCATCATGGGCGTTGGAAGAAGCAAATATCCAAGTATCAGCAGGGGAACCAGGCTTCCCTCTCCCCACAAAATAGAAGCCCAGGGGCAGGGGTGGGGGAATCCTAGTGATAGCAAGCCCACATTGAACCAAGTTTTACATGTATGCACCCATTTGATTCCCACTACAGCTTCGGGTGAATTATCAGTCCCAATTTCCAGAAGACAACACGAAGGCACAGTGAGTACAAGTAACGTGCCAGGATTGGACGGCAGGCAGGAGAGCTCTGGTTGTGACCTTAGGCATGATGTTCCTCCAGGATGAGCCATACAGCTCTGAGATTTCTTCTTCCCAGTGACCAGAGGTCATTTCTGGTTGAAAGGTCAACCCAGCGAAGTTTTTGTTTTGCCTTTCTTCCCTTCCATCGTCATTCTTCTCTTTGCTCTGAAGGTGTCCACACCACATCCATCAACACCTGGAGCTTCTTACAGGGGGCACTGCTGCATTTAGAACTTGTCTAACCAGTGCCACTGCAGACCCCAATTTTTCACCTTCATCGCAATCGTCTGTGGTGCTGGCCAATCTCTTACTGACCTGCTCTCTGCTTCCCAAGCTGTTTCCATATCGAGCAAATTAATCAGTGGTAAGGTGAGTGTGGCTACTAATGACATTAAATGTCTCACTTCCCCAGGACAGACCACAGAAGTCTTAAGTGCACTTCAAGTTAATATCTCTTTAGGCTCAAAGAAGGGACATGTAACCTGCCCAGGTTACATGGCTAGTGAGTGGTATATTGGCCTTGAACTCAAGTCTTGTGGTTTCAAACCCAGTACTTTTCTCACTTAACCAAATTCTGATTTACTAAAGAAGTGTGATGATGGTGGGAGCTTCAGGTCGAGACTGATCATTGGTGGAGATAGTTTGGTTGTACTATAGGTCTTTATCTGTGAGTAGAGCGACTTTCTTGAGATGTGGGAACAGAAGCCTCCTGAATGGATTCAACATGAGCACTTGCCTTCACCTCTCTTAGGTACTGTCTAAGATAATAAAAACCCAAACCTGACATGTGACCTTTTGCCCAAATCTAAGATGACCACAAGTGTCAGCTGCCCATGTATTGATATTCTTTTAAGGATAAGATGCAGTAAAGGGGGGGATAAAAGATAGTTTTTATTTTGATATCTTGGTTAAATATTTGGTGTAGATCTCCCTTTCTGGAAATCTCCAGCCAGAGAGCAAGTCTGAGATTGGGAGAAAGTAAAAAGCAGATAAGACTTAGTTATCATATACATATAGACTGACCCTCTATAGATCCTACCTACTGCCCTGGGAAGCTTTGCAGTAGCACTCCTTGTCATGTTATAAATAATCATGGGTTCTGAATCTCCTGGTTAAAAATGTCCTTGATGCATTTTATGGGCGGAACATCTTTAAATGCATGATATAGCAGCAAGAATCCACAAACCCCAAGCTTGGGGAGAGAAAACCAGGGGCATCTTCTGACAATGGACTCTCTGCCTCTCCTGTGGTCCCTGGATCCCTACCAGGTTTTAAGGGGCTCAAGGACACCAGATGGCCTGCTGTACAGTCAGCCTTAAGGTTTACCCATCTCCAGGAAACTCATGAGCTGCTTAAAATGAGTTTCCAAATGTGTGTTTAGGCTGGATTTACGTCTGGGTTGCTGCATATTAAATGCTGATTATTAAAAACATTTGCATGGCATTTTAAGAACGATAGATTATGTATCTGTTACCTAAGTCTCAGTGAAGGCTTTATTAATTCATTATTATTTTATCAACATACAATAAACTGTTCTATTAAATCTAAATTAGACAGATATTTGGGGAGGGATCATCTAAAAGGACCTCAGCCGAGACTGTCCCCAGGGAAGGACTTAATGAAGTTTCAAACAGTTAATAACCCTCAGTTCATAAATAAAACATGGGTATTTAAAGACCTGCAAAATACTAGAATAAGATGTTGAGATTCAACAAAGGAAGTATGAAAGAACGCTCATGGAATTTCCTTCCTTGCAACTCACAGATGGAACCTCTACCTTTAGACAATATTTATTGTGCACCTGGGAATACGTGACACCCCTGGGAATGACCTCTGCCCTTGGCCCCAAATTCACTAAGGAAATGGGTAGAGTGACAACTTTGAAACAATTTTCTCCTTCTTTCAAATAATCCACTTTTGACTTAAAGAAATGTTTTGGTGTGAGAGATAAGGAATGAAAAAGTGAGATTCCATCCTAATAAGAGAGATGACAATTTCTTAATAACCCTGTATGGTAAATTACTATTATTTGAAAGCCAGATCTCATTCTACGTACTCCAGAAGCAGGACTGGTGACATCATTTGCAGTGCCCAGTGCAAAATAAAATGCAAACCCCTTGTTTAATAAATAGTTAAGAATTTTTAAATGGCAAAAGCAGAACATTCAACCAAGCACAGGGCCCTTCTAAAGGTGGGACCTGATGTAGCTGCACAAGTTAATGGCCATGAAGTTTGGTCTTATCTGGTGGCATAAAAAGCAAAGGCCCTGAGTTGGGGAAGTGCTGGTGTCCTGGTGGACCATGGGTAGTGGAGAAGTTAGAAGGAATCACTGTAGGAAAACAGCGAGGCTGTAGGTTAGGCAGAGCCAGACTATAAAAGGCCTAAGAGCCAGGGTAAGGGACAAGGAAGTTATGCAAAGTTTTAGAGCACAGTGTGATGACCTCAGAATTTCAAGCTCGCTGATGGTCTAGGGCCAAGGACTACCTCAGGTTGGAAAGGTTTTCTCTCATTGCAATGACTTGTACTTGCAAACTTACTTATTCTGGGGGCACTAACCAGAGCCAATACTTGGCTTTTTTTCTTTGCAGCCTGAGTTCCCAACAAACCCTCTACAGTTTTCTGGGTGGTGACTAACTACAGTGGGCTTCAGGCTTTCTTAATTTGCCTTCCACTAAATGAAGAGCCTGAGACACAGAGTTAGTGTGATATGGTTTGGCTGTGTGCCCACCCATATCTCATCTTGAACTGTAACTCCCACAATTCCCATGTGTTGTGGGAGGAACCCAGTGGGAGGTGATTGAATTATGGGGGCAGGTCTTTTCTGCACTGTTCTCCTGAGAGTAAGTGAGTTTCATGAGATCTGATAGTTTCAAAAATGGGAGTTTCTCTGCACGAGCTCTCTCTTTGCCTGCTGCCATCCACGTAAGATGTGACTTGCTCCTCCTTGCCTTCTGCCATGGCTGTGAGACTTCTCCACCGATGTGCATCTGTAAGTCCATTAAACCTCTTTCTTTTGTAAATTGTCCAGTCTTGGGTATGTCTTTATCAGCAGTATGAAAAGGGACTAATACAGGGTCTAAGTCATTTAATTGTGGGTGACCCAAATGGGCAAAGTGAGGAAGCAGGGAGAGTGAGCTAGTGAAAGAGAAAAAGTCATCAAAAGGTGTTTCACTAAGTGGGCTGCCACAGCGGGCAGCTGGGGCTCCTCAAGAACTGCGTAGAATGCACTGCAGAATTGTCCCTCTGCAGAACAGGAAGCTAAAGCGTAGCCACTGACTTTCACTCCCATTGGTTGAGGACCTCCTTTGGGGCTACAGTCTAGCATGCACTTTCAGGCTACAACTGCTAACAGCTGAAGGACCTGCTTGGCTGTGGAAAGCATCTTGGCACAGAAAGAAGGGGAGAGACACTGCAACATATCTGAAGATGCTGGCTGTGTGCTCAGTGGTTCCTTGATAGCTGCATAGAAACTGAGTGGGCATATGGCATGGGACACATAAGGTATTTATAACAACCGCCCCCCCCAGACCACCAGAAAGGGTCTGAAAGCCTTCATAGTCTCACACACTTGGGACTCAGTCTCTGAGGACACATAGATGAGTGGAAAAGTTTTCAGGAAGTAGTTGGCTGTACTTTCCAATGCCATACACAGAGGCAGAGTATGTGTCCTAGAGGGGGCCAATTTAAAACACAGGCAGACCAGAAAGCTACCTGGAAGGTACCTTGAATCTCCCCACATCTCCTCCTGTTGGGTTCCTGGAATTCTTCCTCTGATCCCTCTGTTAGAGGATTATCTTTTCGACTGAAACCTTTGGTGGGAATGGCAGTGTAGCAACACTGGACTCCCAGCAACACGGGGTGAGACAGGGAGATGTAAGATTCTGCCAAGAACCAGCCCGGAGGCCCATGATTCAACCTTAAAGTCATGGGTGTTGGAGAGGAACAGCCCTGAGTTTGAATCTTTGTTCTATTACTTGTCAGCTGTGGGATCTCGGGCAGGTCACTCATTCATTTGTATGGTGACTAATTAAATAGTCACAGAGCATTGATTCTGTTTCAGGGATGAAACAAGCTTGCTCAGAACTTTCAGACTACAGAAGAAGATAGACAATAATAGAAGAGATGAGTAAGACTAAGATAAGAACACATGTATATGCACGTGGGAGAGCAAACAGGTGGACATGTAGAGTTTGAGATGTCTGTAAGACGTGCAGGTGGAGACAGCTATTAGGTATTGGTTATTTGAGTCTAGACTTTGGTGAAGCCATTTTGGTGAAGCCTGACTTGGCAGTCATTGGCACAGAGGTGCTCTTTGAAAGCCTAGGGAAAGATGTTATCTGTAAAGATGGGAGAAGATCTGTCTGCAGAGTCAGATGGAGCCTAGGAAGTTCAAGCTGCCTTTCCCCTTCTCTCTTCCTCCTTTCCCTTCCATCATGGGGATCAAGTGTGTGGGCCCCTTGGAGGCTTGTGCAAAGGCCAGTGGGGAGGATCCAGCCTCAAAGGAGAGGAACGGCACAATTTCTGCTCAGTCTCAACACCAGGTGACTTACTCAAGGTCCTTACTTCTGAGCAACAGGATGCACTGGGTTGTGCTGGAGGACTGTCATAAACAAGATTCACATGGGCCTTTGACACTGAACTCATTCCCAAGATAGTGGCCACACTGATTCATCTTTCAAGGCAGTGAGCTGGAGAGGAGAGACAGGTTTGGCGTCAGGAACCTGAGTCCCACACACAAAGAGACCATGAGCCCATTTGACGCTGTGATGACAAAAGGCCTTGGTTGCTAGGAAGAAGGCAGTGGAGAGGCACTGCATAGGCTGTTTGTCAGAGGGGAGTAAATATACATTGAAATATGAATCATTGGAGGCCTTTTAAACACTGTCGCTTGATGTACAGAAATCACATTTCTCTTGCGGTGGAAAATGGCAGCAGGCATAAATTGTTAGGGGATGCTTTGTGAATGGCAGGCCTTATACAGTGCTTTGTTCTACCTATACCATTTCTGCTGCACAATGATAGTTTCTGCACAATGTCTGCAAATGTACATGAGTAACCACACATACACACGCCTTAGTTATTCATTTATAGATATTTCAGAACTTCCATAATAAGCAAGAAGAGTCACATGGCTTAAACCGCCTTTGTCTAATTCCCTAAAATGTTTCCACCACTGAAGAACTTTCAAGTAATCATGACACCAGCCTCAACCATAATATTTCTGCATACCCAGTTAAGAATCCCAGTTCTGGACTCAGAGTTGAGTCCAAATTTTGGCTGTGCGACTGTGATCTTGGACAAGTCATTTTGTCTTTCTAAGCCTCCACTTCCTAATATATAAAATGGAAATTATAATATGCTCTCAGTCTGTACAGAGTGTTCGGGAGTAGTAAGAGGTTTAATGCCCAAAGAGCACTTAGCACAGAGCCTAGGATGTGACAGGCACTCGTTAAGTACTGCCTATTACGTGTATCCCAAACCCCAACTTTCAGGTGAGTTGACGGAAGTCACCAAGGTTAAGTGATTCAACCAGGGTTACACAGCTGCTGTGGTGTTAGGACTGAATGTTTGTGTCTTCCCAAAATTAATATGATAAATCCCTAATACCCAGTGTGATGCTACTTGGAGGTGAGGCCTTTAGAAAGTAATCAGGGTTAAACTAGGTCATGGAGGTGTGACCCTCATGGTGGGATTAGTGGTCTTTAAGAAGAGGGGGAGAGAGAGAGATTGGCATACATGCACCAAGACTGCATAAGGACCAGTGAGAGGTCAGTGGTCTGCAGCCAGGAGGATAGCTCTCTCTCTCTCTCTTTTTTTTTTTTTTGAGACAGAGTCTCGCTCTGTCACCCAAGCTGGAGTGCAGTGGCCGGATCTCAGCTCACTGCAAGCTCCACCTCCTGGGTTTATGCCATTCTCCTGCCTCAGCCTCCCAAGTAGCTGGGACTACAGGCGCCCGCCACCTCGCCCAGCTAGTTTTTTGTATTTTTTAGTAGAGACGGGGTTTCACCATGTTAGCCAGGATGGTCTCGATCTCCTGACCTCATGATCCACCCGTCTCGGCCTCCCAAAGTGCTGAGATTACAGGCTTGAACCACCGCGCCCGGCGAGGATAACACTCACCAGCAACTGAATCAGTGGGTGCCTTTATCTTGAACTTCCCAGACTCTAGAACTACGGGAAATACATTTCTGTTGTTTAAGACACCCTGTCTATGATATTTTGTTATGGCAAAATATGAACAGATTAAGACATACAGTAAGTCCCAACTCATATTCTGGCCCCAAATATAGGTACAAATCTCAGACAAGCCCTAGAAATGGGCTCAAAGCACCCAGAGGCATCATGGAAATTGAAAGTCGGCCTTATACTTTGCCTCCTTCTCATCCTTCTTCGTTTCCACGAAATTCTGCCCTGTCAAAAACATGTAGTTTCCTAACCCAATGTCAAAGTGTCCACACTAATACACTTGGATATGATAATTGTATTCATTTAACATTCATTTAATTTACATATTTTTTCATTTAGTCATTCTTTTAACATATTTTTCATTCACCTTTCAATCACTCAGCATTTATTGAGCACCTATTGTGTGCAGAGTCTTGGCTAAACAAATGAAATAAAATCTCCTTCAGACCCTGGGTTCCTTTGCAGCATGCTAGGGGCATGAGGAGTGTCCCCCTGTCTGCCCTCCTCCCAAATGCTTGCTCTGTATCACACATTCCCGTATCTGGTTCCAGCCCTCGGCCTCTGGAGTGTGGAGATTCCAGTGCTTGCCCCTCTTTTCCAAGCTTGCCTGGATCTCTGAATTTGCTTTCTAGCGCTGCTGTAAGAAATTACCTCCAACCTAGTGGCTTAAAACAACACAGATTTATTTTCTTTCAATCTGTAGGTTAGTTAAAGTTTGGCATGGTCTCACTGTGCTAAAAGCAAGGCATTGCCAGGGCTGCCTTTCTTTCCGAAGGTCTAGTGGAAAATCCGTTTCCTTGCCTTTTCAGGCTCCTACCGGCTGTCCCCTTCCTCCATCTTCACAGCCAGCAATGTTGAATCTCTGACTTTTCTGCAGTCACATCACCCTTTGAGCCAGCTGGGAAAAGCTCTCTGATTTTAAGAATCTATGTGATTAGATTGGGTCCACCTGGATGATTCTGGATACTCTCCCATTGTCAAGGTCTGTAATATGAATCACATCTGTGAAGTCCCCTTTGCCATGGGAGAAATTCTAGAATCACAGAATCAAGGCTTCGTCCCCTAGTACACTCACAGGTTCTGGGGCGAGGACATGGACATCTTGGTGGGGGTATTATTCTGCCCACCACAGTACCTCAGCAGATCTCTGGGCAGGGCCAGCACCTGATGGATTCAGAGCATCTGTCACTGGGCCCTGGTAGGCCTGCAGGAGGATTTTATGTTCCAAGCCAAGAAGAGCCATAAGTGGAAGTTCCATTTCAATGCAATGGATAGAGTCTCTCTAGTCAGTCAAATTATAGTTCAATCAGTTCATTTTAATCACTCCTCTGGAGAGAAGTAAAACCCTGTGTTGAGGAATATGCAGCAATTTTATTGATGACAAGTTTAATTGTTTCATTTTTCCTTACTGTCTCCAACACACCCGACTTTTAATCAGTGGGAACTGAAGTTTAATGAAGTAAAGTCCACTTTTCCGCAGTTCACAACTAGCTGGAAATAATTGGGCTGAGACTCCCATCCAGACACTGCAGAGCCGCTGGCATCTTCCTGAAAACTGGGCTTAATTGCTTTGCTGATATTGTTAAGTAGTCCTGAGGGGATGGAAATAGTAATGCTGCCCACATATGATGGGAAACAATACCCCAAAATGTCCTAAAAGGGTCTTCAAAGTCTGTCCAATTGGTAGTGAGGAAGAAAAACTAAAACTGAGTGTGTTTTCTGCAGGCAGGGACCTGGGGGAACATGCGGGGCTGTAACATAAACTGCCACAATTTGATAAAGAGCAACATCAATATCATCATGAACAACTTTTTTCCTTCCTTTGAAAGCTAAGCAGGACTCTAAGAGCAAGTGTGAGCCTGTGAGTGTGTATGCCCATGTCTGTGTTTCTGTGGGGCAGTTTTAAGGAAAGCATTGAGTTTTCAGGGACAGGTGGCTGGCTCTGGTCTCTGAAAGGGAGGGCTCAAGGTGGCAAATCTGGAGGATTCAAGAAGGCTTTGTCTCAGCCCTAAGGAGAAGTAGAGAGATAGGCTGGTCTGGAGAAATTCCAGAATCACAGAATCAAGGCTTGGAAGAGCCAGTGAGATTATTTTCTTATTTCTCCCAACTCCTATAATCTTTACTTTACTTGAAGGAGATGTTGATGATGATAGCAGCAATAACTGCTGGTTTTTGCTCACTTATTATACAGACAGATACTTGGGCTAAGTACTTTAATTGTGTCTCTTATTCCTCATAAAACCCCAATAAACTGGGTGCTATTATTATCCTATATTACAAATAAAGAAAACAGATAAGTAAATCAATAAAGAGAATTGTTGCTTGGGATAAGTGCTACAAAAAGTAACAGAGAAGAAGGTAACTCCCAGGAGTGGTAGGAGAACTGGGTGGTCAGGAAAGGCTCTTAAAGAGAAGGTATGATACCTGAATTATTTGCAGGCATTTGGGAGAAGATTTTAGGTAAAGGTAACAGTAGTGCAAAACTCTTGGGGAGGGAATAAGCTTGACTTATGGAAGAGCAGGAAGAAGACCAATATGGCAGGAGCATAAAAAATGAGGAGAAAGGAGGTGGTGCTATGGTCTGAATCTTTGTGTCCCCTCAAAATGTGATAGGTTGAAACCTAATCCCCAATGCAGTAGTATTAAGAGATGGGTCCTTTAGGAGGGGATTAGGTCATGAGGGTGGAGCCATGATCCATGAGATGGGTGCTGTTATATAGGAGAGTACCATGCTGTTTTTGTTACTGTAGCCTTGTAGCACACTTTGAAACCAGGTAGCGTGATGCCTCCAGCTTTGTTCTTTTGGCTTAGGATTGTCTTGGCAATGTGGGCTCTTTTTTGGTTCTATATGAACTTTAAAGTAGTTTTTTCCAATTCTGTGAAGAAAGTCATTGGTAGCTTGATGGGGATGGCATTGAACCTACAAATTACTTTGGGCAGTATGGCCATTTTCACGATATTTATTCTTCCTATCCACGAGCATGGAATGTTCTTCCATTTGTTTGTGTCCTCTTTTATCTGATTGAGCAGTGGTTTGTAGTTCTCCTTGAAAAGGTCCTTCACATCCCTTGTAAGTTGGATTCCTAGGTATTTTATTCTCTTTGAAGTAATTGTGTATGGGAGTTCACTCATGATTTGGCTCTCTGTTTATCTGCTATTGGTGTAGAGGAATGCTTGTGATTTTTGCACATTGGTTTTATATCCTGAGACTTAGCTGAACTTGCTTATCAGCTTAAGGAATTTTTGGGCTGAGACAATGGGGTTTTCTAAATGTACAATCATGTCATCTTCAAACAGAGACAATTTGACTTCCTCTCTTCCTAATTGAAAACACTTTATTTCTTTCTTTTGCCTGATTGTTCTATCCAGAACTTCCACTATTATCTTGAATGGGAGTGGTAAGAGAGGGCATCCTTGTCTTGTGCTAACTTTCAAAAGAAATGCTTCCAGGTTTTGCCCATGCAGTATGATATTGGCTGTGGGTTTGTCATAAATATTTCTTATTATTTTGAGATATGTTCTATCAATATCTAGTTTATTGAGAATTTTTAGCATTAAGGGGTGTTGAATTTTATCAAAGGCCTTTTCTGCACCTATTCAGAAAATCACGTAGTTTTTTCCTTGGTTCTGTTTATGTGATGGATTACATGTATTGATTTACATATGTTGAACCAGCCTTGCATCCTAGAGATGAAGCCAACTTGATCATGGTGGATAAGCTTTTTGATATGCTACTGGACTTGGTTTGCCAGTATTTTATCGAAGATTTTCATATGGATGTTTATCAGGGACATTGGCCTCAAATTTTCTTTTTGCATGTGTACCTCTGCCAGATTTTGGAATCAGGATGATGCTGGCCTCATAAAATGAGTTATGGAGGAGTGCCTCTTTTCCTATTGTTTGGAATAGTTTCAGAAGGAATGATGCCAGTGCCTCTCTGTACCTCTGGTAGAATTTGGCTGTGAATCCGTCTGGTCCTGGACTTTTTTTGGTTTGTAGGCTATGAACTACTGCCTTAATTTCAGAATTTGTTACTGGCCTTGTCAGGGATTCAACTTCTTGGTTTAGTCTTTGGAGAGTGTATGTGTCCAGAAATGTATCAATTTCGTCTAGATTCTCTAGTTTATTTGCATAGAAGTGTTTATAGTTTTCTCCGATGGTAGCTTTTCTTCTGTGCAATAAGTGATGATATCCCCTTTATCATTTTTTATTATGTCTATTTGATTCTTCTCTCTTTTAATCTTTATTAGTCTGGCTAGTTGTCTATTTTGTTAATCTTTAAGAAAAACAGCTCCTGGATTCATTAGGTTTTTGAAGGTTTTTTTCATCTATCTCTTTTAGTTCTGCTCTGCTCTCAGTTATTTCTTGTCTTTCACTAGCTTTTGAATTTGTTTGCTCTTGCTTCTCTAGTTCTTTTAATTGTGATGTTAGAGTGTTGATTTTAGATCTTTCTCTCTTTCTGATGTGTGCATTTAATGCTAGAAATTTCCCTCCAAACACTGCTTTAGCTGTGTCCCAGAAATTCTGGTACATTGTGTCTTTGTTCTCATTGCTTTCAAAGAACTTAGTTATTTCTGCCTCAATTGTGTTATTTACCAAGTAGTTATTCAGGCGCAGGTTGTTCAGTTTCCATGTAGTTGTGCGGATTTGAGTGAGTTTCTTATTCCTGAGTTCTAATTCCATTGCACTATAGTCTGAGAGACTGTTTGTTATGATTTCCATTCTTTTGCAGTTGCTGAGGAGTGTTTTCCTTCCAATTACGTGCTATGTGGTGCTGAGAAGAATGTATATCCTACTGATTTAGGGTGGAGAATTCTGTAGGTATCTATTAGATCTGCTTCATTGAGAGGTGAGTTAAAGTCCTGAATATCCTTGTTAAAATTTCTGTCTTGTTGATCTGTCTAATACGAACAGTGGTGTGTTAAAATGTCCTACTATTATTGTGCGGGAGGTTACGTCCCTTTGTAGGTATCTAAGAACTTGTTTTATGAATGTGGATGCTCCTCTATTGGGTGCATATGTATTTGGATACTTAGCTCTTCTTGTTGTATTGATCTCTTTACCACTATGTAATGCCCTTCTTTGTCTTTTTTGATATTTATTGGTTTAAAGTCTTTTATCAGAGACTAGGTTTGCAACCCTTGCTTTTCTTGCTTTCCACTGGCTTGGTAAATATTCCTCCATCCCTCTATTTTCAGTCGGTGTGTTCCTTTACACGTGAGATGAGTCTCCTGAATACAGCACTTCAGTGGGTCTTCACTGTTTATCCACTTTGCCAATCTGTGTCATTCATTTTATTTATTTATTTTTTATTATACTCTACATTTTGGAATACATGTGCAGAATGTGCAGGTTTATTACATAGGTATACACGTGCCATGGTGGTTTGCTGCACCCATCAACCTGCCACCTGCATTAGGTATTTCTCCTAATGTTATCCCTCCTCTAGCCCCCTGCTTCCCAACAGGCCCCAATGTGTGATGTTCCCCTTCCTGTGTTCATGTGTTCACATTGTTGAACTCCCATTTACAACTGAGAACATGTGGTGTTTGGTTTTCTGTCCCTGTGTTAGTTTGCTGAGAATGATGGTTTCCAACTTCATCCATGTCCCTGCAAAGGAGATGAATGCATCCTTTTTTCTGTCTGCATAGTATTCCGTGGTGTATATGTGCCACATTTCCTTTATCCAGTCTATCAGTGATGGGCATTTGGGTTGGTTCCAAGTCTTTGTTATTGTGAAAAATGCTGCAATAAACATACATGTGCATGTGTCTTTGTAGTAGGATGATTTATAATCCATTGGGTGTATATCCAGTAATGGGATTGCTGGATCAAATGGTATTTCTGGTTCTACGTGTGACAGAATTGCCACACTGTCTTCCATGATGGCTGAACAAATTTACACTCTGACCAACAGNAGGTCATTAAAGGTCTTCTCTATGCTGTTTTTTCTAATTAGCCATTCGTCTAATCTTTTTTCAAGGTTTTTAGCTTCTTTGTTTTGGGCCCCTTTAGCTTGGAGAAGTTTGTTATTATCAATTGTCTGAAGCCTTCTTCTCTCAACTTGTCAGTCATTCTCCATTCAGCTTTGTTCCACTGCTGGTGAGGAGCTGCATTCCTTTAGAGGAGAAGAGGCACTCTGATTTTTAGAATTTTCAGCTTTTCTGCTCTGGTTTCTCCCCATCTTTGTGGTTTTTATCTACCTTTGGTCTTTGATGATGGTGACATATATATGGGATTTTGGTGTGGATGTCCTTTCTGTTTGTTCGTTTTTCTTCTAACAGTCAGGACTCTCAGCTGCAGGTCTGTTGGAGTTTGCTGGAGGTCTGCTCCAGACCCTGCTTGCCTGGGTATCACCAGCAGAGGCTGCAGAACAGCAAATGTTGCAAAGCGGCAAATGTGGCTGCCTGACCCTTCCTCTGGAAGCTTCGTCTCAGAGGGGCACCCGGCCATATAAGGTGTCAGTTGGCCCCTACTGGGAGGTGCCTCCCAGTTAGGCTACTTGGGGACCAGCGACCCACTTGAGGAGGCAGTCTGTCTGTTCTCAGATCTCAAACTCCATGCTGGGAGAACCACTATTCTCTTGAAAGCTGTCAGACAGGGACGTTTAAGTCTGCAGAAGTTTCTGCTGCCTTTTGTTCAACTATGCACCCGGAGATGGAGTCTACAGAGCAGGCAGGCCTCCTTGAGCTGTGGTGGGCTCCACCCAGTTCGAGCTTCCAGGCTGCTTTGTTTACCTACTCAAGCCTCAACAATGGTGGATGCCCCTTCCCCAGCCTCGCTGCCACCATGCAGTTCGATCTCAGACTGCTGTGCTAGCAGTGAACGAGGCTCTGTGGGCATGGGACCCTCTGAGCCAGGTGTGGGATATAATCTCCTGGTGTGCTGTTTGCTAAGACCATTGGAAAAATGCAGTATTAGGGTGGGAGTGTCCCATTTTTCCAGGTACCATCTGTCACGGCTTCCCTTGGCTAGGAAAGGGAAATCCCCGATCCCTTGCACTTCCCTGCTGAGGCAATGCCCCACCCTGCTTCAGCTCATGCTCCGTGGGCTGCACCCACTCTTCGGCAAGCCACAGTGAGATGAACCTGGTACCTCAGTTGGAAATGCAGAAATCACCCGTCTTCTGGATTACTCATGCTGGGAGCTGCAGACTGGAGTTGTTCCTATTTGGCCATCTTGGAACCTCCCTCCATGTATCTTTTTAAAAAGGCATTTTTAGTTGACCTAAGGAGGTAAGTTTAGAAACAGAGAGATTAGTTAGGAGGCTCCTATTATAGGACATACTGAGGTCTCGACAAATACTGGATTATTACACAAATTATTATCATCTCAGAGAGGAGTTAGCCCCTGAGGAGATACATTTATAGATAGCAGGAGAAAAATGGTTTGGTAAAATGCAAGATGTAATGTATTTGTAAGTTATGTAAAATGCAAGATGAGAATTTTTAGAGACAAGTCTTCTCAAGTCATTGTGTTCCTTAATGAATCAAAGGTAGTGAGTGTGGAAAACAGAGAAGGAGGAGCCTGGATGATGATGATGGGACAGGAGTGGCCAGTCAGCTGGCCTGTTTGCAGTGATTATGAATGTATGATTGCCAAGCCTCTTAAGCAATAAATAACCCAAAATGTCCTTGCATGAATGACGCTGGGAACAGCAACATTGTCAGAACCTTGTTCTTGAATTTGCCACTACCCAGGAAGGGTCTCAGCATTTGTTGACACACTTCCCAGGCTGGACTGTTGATGTCTCCATGTCAGTAAGAAGAGAGAAATAAACTTGTAAAGAGGACCATGTCAGAAATGTGTGTGTGCGTGCATGTGTGTGTGTGTGACAGAGAGAGAGAGAGAGAGAGAGAGAGAGAGACTGACTTTTCAGTTTATCCCAAGCCGTGGTAGTACTTTTGTTCGATTTTTTTTTCTGCTGCTCTTAGGTAACAAAAGGTAAATTAAAATACAATAAAATATTACAGAGGGAAAAAAGTCAAAAGAAGAACCAATTCTCCTGGCATTTGTTTCAAGGCTGCAAAATGTAGAGTATCTTGACAGCATCGAGAGATATTTTTCTCCTTTAAACTAGGTGTCAGAGAATGTGCTTCATTTAAGCAAATCAATATCTTTAATTCCAGCCTGTTGCTCTGGATTTAGTGCCTGATTTCCAGGGAAATGTAGAAAAAGTCAAGCCTCATAAGTTTTGCATACTTTCCACGAAAAGGCAGCAGAAGACCAAGGGAGATTCAGCATCTATTTTTAGGAACAATTTAATTCTTTTCTACTTCTTGGCAGAATATGGACTGCCTGGGAAGCTGTAAGGCATTTCAGAAAAATAAAGAAGAGGATATGAAGTTTTGAGTGTGGGTACTGCAGTTGTAAATGTGGCCTGCAAAAGCCTCACTGAGAAGGTGATATTGAATAAAGACATGCAGGAGACAAGAAGGTGAGCCAGGTAGAAACAAGGGAAAGAGGATCCTGGACAGAGAGCAGAAAAGTCAAAGGCTCTGAGCTTGGAGCAGGCTTGCTGTGCCCAAAGAATGGGGAGTTGAGTATGGCTGGAATGGCAGGAGAGAGTACAGGATGAGGTCAGAGACAAGGGTGTCTGGATCATGTGGGGCTTTCTGGCTCATTTTAATGAACTGAGCTTTCGTTTTGAGTGAGAGGGGAACCTCTCAGGGGTGTTGAGCAAAAGGGTGACATGATCTACCTTACACACTAAGAGGATCCCTCTGATCTGTGTTAAGAATATTTCAAAGGGGAACAAGGTGGAATCAGGGAGCAGAATTAAGAGGTGATTGCAAGATTCCAGCAGAGAGATTATGGTAGCTTGAACCAGGATTGGAATCAGTGTCAGTGGCAACAATTGTAAGATCTGATTGTTTTGTTGAAGTAGAAACAACCAAGATTTGCAGATGGTTTGGATGAGGAATGTAAGAGAAAAAATGTAATTTTTGATGATGAGTCCAAGGATTTGGGTAGAAACTCTCAGAAGAACAGAGTTGTTATTAACTGATGTGGGGGAGATTGTGGGAGAACCCAGTGTGGGGGACCGGATATCAGGAGTTTAGGACATGCTAAGTTTATGACATCCATTATACATTCAAAGGGAGATGTTGCAATTGATGTATGTCTGAAGATAGGGATAGAGGTCCAGGCTGGAGATACAGACGGGGGAATTGTCAATTTAAATAATAATGTAAAGTCATGAGATGAAATGAGCTCAGTAAAGGAGTGAGGCTATACAGTTAACCCTTCAACAACACAGGTTTGAACTGCGCTAGTTCACTTATACATGGATTTTCTTCCACCTCTGCCACCCCTGAGACAACAAGACAATCCTGTCCTCTTCCTCCTCCTCAGCCTACTCAATGTGAAGACAATATGAGGATGAAGACATTTATGATTATGCACTTCCAGTTAATGAATAGCATATATATTTCACTTCCTTATGATTTTCTTAACAACATTTTATTTTCTCTAGCTTGCTTTATTGTAAGAATATAGAAGTATATAACACAAATAAGATATAAAATATGTGCTAATTGATTGTGTATGTTACTGGCAAATCTTCTAGTCAACAGTAGGCTATTAGCAGCTAAGTTTTTGAGAGTACAAAGTTATGCGTGGGTTTTTGACTGTGTGGGGAGCCAGCACACCTAACCCGGTGTTGTTCAAGGGTCAACTGTATGTTAGAGAGAATAGCTTTAAAACTTGGCCCAGGAGCCTCCAATTTTTGAATATAATAACCTTAACTATGGGGGAATGAGGCAATTGAAGGAGATGCGGGAATGAATGAAAGAAGAAACTGCTTATCTAAGATCTAATGTTAGATCTTACATTTCTGCATTGTCTCATTTTTTTCTATACACTAAGACCAAAGGATCATCCACCCATTTATCTCTTCATCCATCCATCCATCCATCCATCCACCC